>NW_028301712.1:20603888-20905833 GCF_037042655.1 Diuraphis noxia | reverse complement strand
AATACATAATAATATGTTTTATTAATATTATTTATATTTATATTTTACTAGTATTTCAAACTTTCAAAACAAAACAAAAAGTTAAAAGATATAATATTTTTATCAAACTGTATTACATAATTATAGTTAAGTATAAAAGTCTTATATCAAAAACGTAACACTATAGATCTATAGTATTTTATAAAACAATTTTTAAGACCACATTGGTTGAATTTAATTAAAAAACTAAATTTTTCAATAAACTTTTAATTGGATTACATAAAAATATTAAAAACTTAACAATCTCATAGTTTATTATACTTTTTTAAAAAACATTATTTTTTTGCTCAGTGTAAAATGGTTTTTCTTAAACAAAAATTATAATAAAACATAACTGACAATAAACAACAATACACAATATCGAAATTATGTAACTCTTTACATAATATATTATTTAGATACTATCGAAATGCAAAAGTAAATCACATTCATTTAAATATTCAAACAATTTAGTTGATTAAGTAATATTGATAAAATCATATTGTACAAAACTTAGTACCTATAAACTCTTGACCTTAAATTTAATCAAAGGATTCATAATAAAAAAATATAAAATTGATTCAATTTTTATTATACATATATAAACGATAATTTTTTATACAAAATATAATCGCATATATATTTAGTGATACATATTTCATAATAATAAAAATAATTTAGTTTTCATCAAATAAAATGTCATGTTTAAAATAAAATCTTATTTATAAAACTCATAGTTTTTAAGTCTTTGATATACTATCTTTCACCATGGTTTGTGCCTAATGGTAGCTTTAGCACTTTAAAAAAATAAAAATATCATCAGTATTGTTAGTTTATGAAATATTATATGCGGTTCTGTTAATAACGTTAAATTTAAATTGATGTATCATTATTTTATATGCTGCTTATAAAATTATGCTTTAATAATGAGAAATATTTTGTTTTGGGTTATAATAAATTGTTATAAAACATACACTAAGTAATCACAGTTATTTAAAAGACTTTCCAGAAACGGATTAAATCAATTGTTTGTAATATTATATTATACCTAGCTATAAGCAAAAAGATTATTTTTCATGATTAATATTTTAATCAACTAATAATATACTAAAAAAAATAATATGTTATAATAAATTACAAAAATTGTAAGCCATGTATCAATTATCTTTATTCAAATCTAAAAAATCTTCCATACTACAATTTTCTGTTTGTTAAACCACTTAATCACGTATTGGGTTGAAAAGAAAAAAATATCGTTTAGTACATAGTTTTGAACATTTTCAGGCATTGTATGTTTACGAGAGTATGGGACATATTCGAACTTCGCGTATGGAAACTGAAGACATCGAAGAGGTGTGTACTGCTACTCACTTAACAAAACCCTTTATGCCTGTCAATTCTCTTTGTATCTCATTATGTGTCGTCTCTATACTGAAAGTCAGCCGATATCGTTGTCTAGTTATTTAAAATGTAAAATGATCCTCCTAGTTTCCCAACATAATATGATTATATTATCTAGTAAGATCCTATAATTTGAGTAAAATCTACTGAATTTATAAATGAAAGAATTAACATCTGGTATCATGGGCAACACTTTTACACGATATCATCTCTATTTATTAAAACGTAACTGAGTTATAGAGTATTTTGATATTCTTATACATAACAAACATGGTAGTTATCAATGTTTGTATAAGAATCCAACGAAAACTCTGTTTTTAAAGAAAAAAGAAACATATTCATTGGAATTGCTAATAAATATGACAAGTAAACGGTTGGTTTGAATTTAAAGATATTTCATTGTAAGACTGTCAAAAATTCTGTCTTGCTTAAACTCAATGAATAGCAATAGTAATGAAAATAATTTTAACTTTTTACCATCGTGAATTAGTGTGATTGGCGAAGGATCGAGATTCTATTCAGGAGCATCATCATTCTTTTACTGGTTTACACTTTAAAGCATATAATAATTTTTAGTTTATCTAACAAGTAAGACTTGATTGGTAGGTTATCAATTTAAATATAAACCTAGCAATCTGTAATGAAATTAATTTAATTACCTTTATTTTATATAACAAAATGAAACAAAAATTTCATTTTATTTATTTATTATTATTATTTATTTGATTAGATTGAAATGTTCTTCATCCACTACAACCAGAATAACTTGTCATTAAAACTGTTTGGATCATTGGTATTGGATTCGTCTTTGATTATATTGGTGAGAATATGTAGATTATCATAAAAACCAAATGAATATCTCAATGCTTAATGTTTTTAAGATATCTTTTATTGTTTCCATTTTTATATTTTCGATTTTCATAAAATTAATTAAGATTACATGTTTATATTTTAAACATTTACTACTCTCTATATAAATATTTTTACACTTTTCTTATTAGTAATAATAGCATTAACATTTCAAACAACAGTGACGACATAAAGTAAAAGAAGTTTTGTACATTTCATCTTGCATTACTCAACAAAATAATAGGATTTATAATCGATATATATATATATATTAGGTAAATGTATAATAACTAGATTAAAATAAATAAGAATACATTGCAATGCAAAATATATGTTAAGTGCATAATATTGAAGGTGTAATAGGTATACAACCTAAAAATCTCTGTGATAGGATCTTTTTATCTTAGCACATTTAAAATAACTTTGGTTATATTAAATACTCGTATATTTTAAACTAATGAAAATATAATAGTTTTATATTAGTAAAGTACATATACTATTAAATATGAACAGTTATTTTACGGTTATCTTAAGATGGTTTTATATGATTTAGTTTCAAATACATGTTTCCACTCCAATTTAAAAATATATTTATACAGTCATAAAATTAGGCAAACTACATTAAAAACGCTTCAATAACCGATTAAATCATGATCCCAATCCATTTATTTCTCAACTCTCATCAATATGCTTATACATACCTGGTAATCCCCAAAAAATATGAAAAAGGCAGTAGTGTCGTGATATGCACACATGGGTATAAAATATGTATGGTATAAATAAATGGTGAAAAAATATATATTGTTTAAATGAGTGGTGCTGGTTTTACGTCAAATTTTTTCAATTATGTTGCTCTCGAATAAGTGAAAAATAAATATTAAAACCAAATGTAAGTGTGAAGCTTATAATCAAAAACTATCCATCTGAATTTAGAGTTTGTTGGATATTTAAAATTGTCAATATTACAATAAATCTGAGTTAGACCTATATATACTCTAAATATCAATAAGGGTCTGACACAAATGAAAACTTCATACGGCTATATCTGGTTTTTTTCAACTAGTATTATTATACAAGACAATAATATGTTTATCGTCTATTTTTTCAACCTAAAATCTTTCTATATACTTAATAGTTTCCGGTAAACCTTAAACATTTATATTAAATAACAAATTTTGATATTGAAACTCTCATTATTTGTCTATATATTGTTATAAATAACAACAATTTTTGAATTAAATACAAACCTACTTAGGACTAAAATGTATTTGTAAATATTTTATACGTTTCACCTAGTAAAATATTGTTTACATTGAATTTCATCTCTTCACATTGAGGGTCTACCTTTATACATTTAAGGTCGATTCACACTATACGAAACGTCGACATCACGTCAAATTGATAGAATCATTGCAATTTAACTGAGGTTAAGTCAATGGCAGTTTTTATACTACCCTATAGTGTTTTGAGACAATTTATATCTACTATTTTAGTTTTTTGTAATTTTAAATTAAAATATAGAATATCAATTTATGATAATTATATCAATTATTATATAATAAGTATTTCATCATGCAAAAATTTAACAAAAAACGTTAGCAATGATGAAGATTATTTTGGACGACGAAGGAGAAAATCGTTACCAAAAACATAGAATAACAAGAGTTCGGGAAATGTTAATTATAAAAAAGCAAGTTGGGTAATATCATACGTTGTTCAATCACTTACAAGATGAAGAAAATTCATTTTACAAATATTTTAGAATGTAGCAGCATCAGTTTTATGTTCTATTATCTAAAATAGATTCGCAAATCACAAAACAGAATACCTACAACATTTTGAGAAGCTATAAGTTCTAAGGAAAAGTTAATTTTGTGCTTAAGATGGATATAATAATAGGTAATATTCGTTTATAAAATAAAACAATGTTATATAAATTTTATAGACGACTATCCACAAACGGTAATATCTATAATAATAATAATGAAGTGTAATAATTCAGAAAAACATAATTTAAATCAGTACAAACAATTTTACGATCCTCTATTTTGCATCTCTTATAAAATCATAAATTTATATTGCAAAATATACATTTTAAAAACAAAAGCTGCATAATCGTCATTGCGTAATAACTTCTGTAATGACGATTAAAAACAGTATTTAAATCGATATTAAAAGTTAAAGACCGGTTGGTCGTCCATTGTCCATAAAAACAAATAAAATGTTTTGTTAAAAGAAAAATATAGGTATATTCATTACGAGAATTCAACATCAATGTATTTAATCATTCCGAAAAACGAACTTCACGAGGGTTTGCTCACACACTTGTACAACACAACCCAAGTTTAAAAGTTCTATATTGTATACAATATACATGTACGTATAATCATTCATAATTAGGCACTTAATTGCAATGTACAAACATCAGTTGTTGTAGATAAAAATATACCTACGCTTCCATGACAAGTTATCATGTAAAGATAATTTTAAGTTTATAGTAAATAGTTGATATAATATGATTCAACAAGTCGGCTTACTCTCATTTTAGATTCTAAGTAAGGGTGATGAATATATTGATTTTACAATCATTATACATTTATTATTTTTTAAGCTGAAAACACTGTTTAATGGTAGAATAAATGATCCCAAGAGATGGTTTCTGGTAAAAAAAATGTATCTAATTGATATTTTGGTGGATTAAAAGTAAAAATTGAATATTTTTTATTATTATTATTAATTGTTTGAAGCATCAACTGCATGGTTATTATCCAGCGTTACATATTTAATTTGCATTGATTTCTTACATACTTGCTCAATTTCTACTTATTACCTATATTTACAGGTTTATATTTAAATCTAAGTTAGAATATTCAAATCAGTTGACGCAGTTCTGTTGAGTTGACAAAATTGAGGAGTTTTTTGGTCGTCTCGGGAATGGGTGATAGCATCTCGTATAGTGTCTCCGGCAGATTTAATTCAATGCGCCTTTCACTGAATATATGACATTCTGTCAGTATATGCTTGACTGTAATGATTGTTCCGCACGTCAGGCATGATGGAGCGCCTTCTTTGGCCATGATGTATCCGTACTATGCACGTGTGGCCTTTTCGTAGGCAGACAAGAATTACCTCGTCTCTTTTAGACATCTTAAATGATTTGGGCCATGGTAGTATTGAATAAATTGAATATTATATACATTATTAACATAAAAATTATTCACTGTGATTTTGTATCAAAATCTGTACTTTAATCGCTTGAAAAAAATAATATTAAATATGTGTTTTCCATTTTTTATAGTTAATTATTTAATATTAAACTTATGAGAAACCTTGTATTAAATTTTCAAACTTCTGTTATTCGTTTGTTATGTGACAATCCAAGCAAAAATTGAGTTTAGTATGTAATATACCAATACGATCGATATCCCAATTGCGTCCAAACACACATTGATTCACAAAATAGCTTACAATTAATAAAACAAAGTATTTGGTTAATATTTTAAATACTATTGGGCGTTATATTCTTACATAGTAAAATAATTAATTTCTGATTTTATTAAAAACTCTTTAGTTACCAAAAAATAAAGTACAGTAATCCCTCGTTATCCGCCGGGGTTACGTTCCAGCGAAGTTACGCGGATAACGAGACCTTAAAGCAATGTAAAAAGGTGCATTGTATTTAATTTAAAAAATTACAATAAGTTTAATATTTTTTACAATTATATATTTATTTTATTATTTTATTTTATTTTTATTCGGGGTTGAGGCTTCGACAACAAGGACCATTAACCTGTGGAACTGTGGGGGAGAGAACTGTTGGTTTTTGTACTCGTGGATGTTTTTAGCAGAATTTTGAATGGGTACCCGTAGGTTTCTGCCATGCCCGAGTAGGGGGTGACGGCCTCTTTTCCAGACAGCGTGAACTGCCCGGAAAGCGATGCCACCCATGACTGGGTTTCGAACCGGCGACGGTGCACATCACAACCTACGCCTTAATCCACCCGGCCACTACACCCCCAATTATTGTTTTTATTATACATGATTTATTAAATAATTCATTAATCATCAATTATACATACATTATGAATGATGAAAAAACCACTGGACAAATTAACGATATAAGAAAACAAAATAAGTCATAATGTAATGCTTATCTGTGCATTCAGTAGGTACATATAAAATATATAATTGTATAATTATACGTTATACCTAACGATATAACAACAATTATTTATAATTTTCTAAAATAAATGATCTACAGAATTCTTATAATAGCAATAAAATGTTATCGCAGACTCAACCGCAGATAAAGAATCCACGGATAACGAAGGATTACTGTATCTCAAAATTATTATAAAACAAGTTTTATTTATTTTCATTTTAATTCCCGAGTGGAGCGATGAATGTATTGATTTTACAGTGTTGTGTGTTTTTTTGTGTGTCTGTGTACACGATAAGTTGTCGAAATAATGCTTCAATTTTTAACATCAGCTTTTGCTGTTGGAAAGTAAATATAGTTGATGCATTGGGCAAATTTTGAAATTCTCAATAGTTTTCACGAGCACCGGAAAAAAACCAAAAACCAATTAAGGAAAAACGGGAACTTTTACGCAAAATCAATTTTTGAGAAAAATCGATTTTGGTTATTGGCGCCACTCTAAAACCAATTACTATACACACATCAAAATTTTACTGAATATTTAAAATGGCTTTTTCTATACATGATAAAATTTTCAAAATATTTTAAATATTTTAAAGTTATTTATATACATTTGAAATTGTCTATTTTTTAAGTTTTTTTACTCTATAAATATCAATAACATTTTATCTGTTAGGTAAAAAAAACTCGAAAATTTAATATAAGGTTCCCCATATATGATAGTAATTGAAAAATATTAAAAATATTAAACTTTATTTTTATAACCATTTAAAATTCAAATTTTTACAAAATTTATTTAATTGAAAATTTACAAATTCTTCAGTTGTAAAAAACTTATACAACATTTAAATTTTATAGCTAAAGATTGAAAGGTTCCACGTAAGTAGTTAATTCTGCAGCGAAAAAAAATCTAAAAACTATTTAAACACATTTTTTTTTAAATAATTATTTTTAATTCAAATTTGGATTAAATTACATATTAAATAATCAAGAATATCAATTTTAGTTATAGTTGTAATTTAAAAATATTACTCCTGAGTACTTAAATTTCTAGAGCATACTTTATATTCTGATATTAATAGCTAATGTAATTTGTGACTTATATTAATACTTTATAATAAATTGTATATAGCTTCTACGAATCACTGAGTGAGTTGGGTTGTTGGATACTTAATAAATATGATTTGATTAATTTGGAATTTATTTTTTTATAGGTATCTGCATTTTTCTTTTCTTTTTAAATAATAACAATATAATAAATTAATACAGTATAACACATCCTAGACTGATGAACCATCTCTACTCAGAATCGTTTTTCGTATACAATGAAATTATACCATTGAATTCAAATTTAATACCATCCATTGCAGTTAACCACTTGTAACCTACTGCACAACAAAGCGGAGCGACATCCACTACTTACCCGCTTTTTCAGTATACATTTAAGTAAGAGTTACAAAACGTCAAAGACTATTATTTTCCAAGTCAACTTTTATTAAGTAAAATTAAAAAAGTATTTTAAAAATATTTGAATACATGCCAAATTATTTATTTTTTAATTTAAGTACTTTCTGAATGGATGTATTATTTACAATTTTAGAATTATCTTTTACAAGACTTTAAATAGTACAAGTATACATATATAAATAGTCAAATGATAAATTTCTTACAATAAAACATATATGAAATACAATTAATATATTATGTCAATAAATAGGTAGTCAATAAAATAATAAATGGTTCTAGTGTTAGAGGTAGGTTCTTAAAACTCACTATTTTTACAAAATCAAAATTAGATATTTCAAATTTTTGAACTTTGAAGTTTGAATTTGTATAATATTTTTTTACTAACTTTTTTTTCATTATGAGTACAAACTATAGACTGCATTTTTATTTTATCATCTGTTTGGCGTTGCTTTAAAAATTGAAGTATACTTGAATATAATGTATGAAATAGTGAATTAAATTTCGAACGGAAATTTATCTTTAATAGACTGGAAATTGTGAATACAATAGTTATATTTATGTAAAAATACGTATTAGACGCAATCAACATATTTATTTAATTTTTATAACTACTGAAAATAGTATTTTTTACCTACTATATACAGGCCGCAATTGGGATAGGTGAAAAAGTAAAAGGGTTACTTTTAGCCGCAATCAGGTGCAAGTAAATTCCACCCAAAATGAACTATAGGTAAAAAAGACACAATATGTAAATTCCACCCGAACAAATAAAAATATAATGGTAAAAATAGTAATATTTAAAATAATAAAAAAAGATTTAAAATACAATCATAATCAATAATTACAATATGTCATGTACATATAAAAAATAAAAATATAATAGTAAAAATAGTAATAAAAGAGTCAAAATATAATCATAATCAATAATTATTAATTAGCATATTATCAAATTCTTTTCATATTATTATTTTTTTTTGTTTTGAAATCCCCAAAATAATGAGTCGCATTTTCTACATATTGATTTATAAATATTTGATTATTTTAACACAGTATAGTCGCGTCAACGCGTCTTAACAGTCACGGAACGCTTAGTTTAAAAATATTGATTTTCCGGACGGAATTTACAAATCCATTTTTGTACCTGTATATTTTTAAGGTGCAATTTATCATAAATCTCATTTTTACCTGTTCATTTCGGTCGGAATTTACAATCTCCCGCCAAATACGATTACTTAATTTATTACATATGGAAAATGTATAGGTTTTTTACAATTTTTTAATTATATAAAAAAGGTTTATAAATTAACATTTTTTTTTTAAATAAAATAACTTTATGACAATTTTTTAATAATTTTGGCATTATTTGTAAAAGGAATTAAATATTCATACATTTCTTTTTCAAATGTAATCCGGTATTATTTAATATTTTAATGTTCGTTTTTCAATTAAATTAATAATAATCAAATAACATAATATTATGATCCTTAATTTGACTCAAAATACTAAATGATTACCCAATTCGGTAGATCATGCTGTCCGGTAGGTCACATACTAAACGCATACAACACTTGTTTACCTAAAACCATACATTTTATCATACAAAAATCAAAAATCTTATGTAACAAACCTATCGGTAAAAGTCAGTTTTGTGTATCTATAAATAGCTTAAAGAGATTCAATATAATTGGAAACATTTTCATGTGTAGTAAATGCTAATATAAATTTGCGGTGAATATTACAGTTTTCTATTAATATTAATTTAGATTGTTTAGAGACTTAGAGTACAAAAAAAAAACCAATTATGTCAAAAATTGATTTTTTTTCTCAATTATTTTGAAAAGTACTACACATTTTTATTTTTTGACTTATCGAAGTACTTACTACATCCATTTTTTTACCAGAAAATTATACAATGTGAAGATTAAAACAATGATTTGTCTACTAAAAATAAAGTAATTCTGAAAAAAAAACCACACACACACATGTAATTGATTATAAAATAAAGCATTTAATAAATACATTTATTATTTATATATAAATTCAAATAAATACATATTATAAATATTTTTTTATTTTTTTTACATAAGAGTTTTTATCCGATCTGTTTCATTATGAAATAATAGAGCAATTTATGGAATAATTAATAAAATAAAAATAGAATAGCAGATTAAACAGACTATAAAGGCCTCTCTGTTGAGGTAGGTACTATAACATGATAATATTAACTAGGTAGTTATAATTCTGCAGATTACAATACCTCTGTCTTTTAAGTATTTTAATTGGGTTACTTTGATGATGTACTGACAAAGGAGAGATCAAAGATCAAGAGATTTTTATTGTAAGCAACTATTGAAACTTACAAAATATAGTAAAAAAACCGATTTTTTCAATGAAATATATTGTAAAGTTATTTTTTTGTTCTTTTCATATATTTAACATTGTAACATATATTTTATACATATTTTTTTTTTACATTTATCATTAATTCGTTTATCATACTTTATACCATTTTACTGTTTTATATGTTTATATTTAAAGTTTTAAAAAAATTTGCAGAGCCACTTCCTATTACAACTTATTAACTACTTCAACTTTCTATTATAAAACAGCTAATGTAAAATAAGTCCATACGTTGTACCTAATATTAGAATATTGTTACACTATTCGTAGATAGCAAAAATTGTATACCTAAGTATAATAAAATTTTTAATTAAGCATATCAATAATTATTATACATTGTTGAGTCAAATTTTAGATTCTGAGCAGAGAGGAGAGAAGAATGCATTGATTTTACCATGATGTGTGTGTGGTTTTTTTTTGTGTCTATCATCACGTTTTGGGGCAGTAAAAATGCTTCGATTTTCGACTTCAATGTCTCGTTCGATTAGAAAGAGAATCTAGTTGGTACTTTAGGGGGTCAAAAATGGCATATGCAATTTTCGATCATTATTAGTTTTTTTTTAAATTAATGTTGATAAAAATTAATTTCCTGGGTAGAAAAGCTTTAAAATGTAATACAAGACTCCTAACATATTTTGTCAATAGCAGTTGAAAAATAAAAGAAATATATAGGTAGTCACAATTTTTTTTATAAGCATTTAAATTTTAAATTTTGACTAAATACATAAAAATCACGAAAATTTGCAAATTATTTTAACCTAGAAATTTATAAAACATTTTCTTTTTAAATCTGAGTTTTGAAAATTTTTAATAATCTATAATATATATTAGACAGATAAACATCTCCGCTCAGAATTGTTTTTCGTATACAATGATATAATATCATTGGATTCAAATTTAATTCCATCCATTACAGTAACTCACTTGTAACCAACGGTACAGCAGAGCGACATCCACGAATTACCCGCTTTTTATAAATGCTAATGAAAAAAAAATTATTATTATATTGTAACAAGGCGCTTCATATAGGCAATTTCACTACATTTAGGTGCACATAATAAATAGATTGCATACACAAATTAATACAATGATTATACTATAAAGGATGATAATATAAACAAGCGTCTAGTGCTTAGATCATATACTAGTGAATGATCTAAGGTCTAGTGACAGGGAATCCGAATGGCTGCAAGATGGCCGACTCCGTTATCATTATCAATTATCACATATTTTACTATCACTTTATTTTAAAAATAATATATACCGGGTGAATTTTTGATCATTGAACACTTTATTTCAAAAATTACTAATGTTTTTGAAAATATTTTATTTTAAAATATTTTTTGTCCTTATCATTTCTTAAGTTTTTCCTTTTTTGTATGAGACCATAGAGTTTTAATTTCATATTCCAAAGCAGAATATTTTTCTAAGTATTTTTATTCATAAAAATCGAATTTAGGACGAGTAGTTTATGAATTATAAGTATTTAAAGTTTAGATTGACAGAGTGAAGTGGTACGGGATTACCCCGCAAAATGTTCGTCCACTACACCGCTTAATTATAATACATATATTATATTATATTGTTTATAATTTCAAGTTTATTAATATTCTATAATTATCAAAAATGACGATATTCCAGTTAATTATTAATAAGCTATACCCTTCATAATACATATAGAAAAATCCATATATCCCGAGAGTGACATCCATAGGCCTCCGTAACATAATTAACGATAACCATAATTAAAAAAAAAAAATGAACAAAATACAATTTAAAACAATATTCCAGGTTAGTTTATAAAGGAAAGGCATGAATAAAACATTTAAAAGGCTAAAGACCTTTGATGTCGAAGCCTTAATAAATTTATAAAAAAAAAAATTTTTATTTTAAACTCGAGTAGTGGTGTAAACTTTCACAGTATTATACATTTAACTAAACAGACAAGTTTTTTAACAATTAGTAATTTTTAATAATCATTCGTTCAAAAACACAAATATTTCCAGAAGTATTTGATGTAGTGAGTTCATTTAACCTGTTCAGTGTTTAAAATAAGATAGAGCAATTAGATACTTTACTGTCACTAGAGAATAATTAACTTGGAATTAGTATATTAGACTTAGAACACACTACTTAGAATACATCTCGGGTAGAAATAAGGTAAGGGAAAGAAATATATTATTTTGAGAATGAAGTGATAGTAAAATCTGTGATAACTGATAATGATAACGAAGTCGGCCATCTTGCAGCCATTCGGATTCCCTGTCACTAGACGCTTGTTCAACAAAATTCTCGAACATTTGCAGATCATTTTCTAATTAAAAACTAATAAAATTGTTAACATTCATACTTAAGGTTTGAAAATGTAATGTAAGGCCCCAAAAAGTTTTTGAATTTAAAAAAAATTTGTATGTAATTCTACAAAATACATTTTTGATGAGTTAACTTAATTCTTGACGTTGGATATGAAAATTATAATTAATATAAAAAATAACGCAAATACTTCTCTTGAATTCAGGACACAATAGAATTACTTTAATACATTGCCTTGAAATATTACAAGCTTTATTACACATATAGTTATAAAAGAAAATTTTTCAATAAAAAACAACCGAGAAAAAATGATAATAATATATCTAAAAATTATCCAAACCATCATACGAAGTCTAAAATAATTAAGGTACATTGTTGATCACTCAGACTATCCTAAAATTATATTATGGATGCTGTATTACTACAATCCCCAGAATTTAATCACCAATTTACCACACTAAGTAAAACAAAATCAAAAAGATACCGGGTTAACTTGTGTGTAATGTCAAAGCACTGTATTCATTATTTATCTATTTTTAAACAAAGTTAACTTTTTAATTGCCATTAAAATTTAATACAATTTAAAATTAATTATGCTTCGTATAAAAATAATTTCAATATTAACAAGACGTATTTATAATACAGGCGTGCACATACAAATTATAAATATTTCGGCCACCAAATAAACCATATTATATTATATTAAAATCAGAAAAAAAATTGTTTAAATAGTTGATAGTTGATACGGTGACTTAAAATATACTAAATATGATGTACATCTAAAAACAAGGTTGATACCATTATTTATAATATACGTTATATATAGGGCTGGGATTTTAATTCCCTTAAAAAAATTCAAAAATTACTTTAAAAAACATAAAAAGTGCACTATAAAAATGCATTCAAATAATTATATAGCGTAAAATTGGAACAAAAAATTTAAAATGATACTATAGTTATGTATTTATTTCATTGTTTTATGTATGTATGGTGTAATACAATTAATAAAACATAATAGGTATATATTGGTGATAATTTCAGCGGAAAGGCCTATAGTAAAATTTATATCGAAGATAACTTGTCGTGTTGTATAATTTATTATTCACACCGTCGGCAGTTAGTTGAAAGTCTATAATAATCGCAACAATTTTCGTTCATATTATGAAGACATTGTGAAAAATGGTCTAAAAAAATGCTATAAAATTGTAAAAGAATCACTTTAAAATAATCAGTATCACCCAGAACGGCCAGAACGAATTTTTTACTTGCGGACCAGCGTTTAAAAGTACCAACAAAAAAAAAGATACATTTTGCATCAAAATCCCAGCCCTAGTTATCAATAATACGTTAAAATGTTTTGGTCTTTCAAGTTCAAAATAATGTGGCATAATAACAAATTCCTATCGAATATGGTAGATATAAATTTAGAGTTAATATTTCTTTTTATTACAAACTCAAGTATATCAAAATTATGAGTAGTGAATATGCCGCCATGGAAATAATAAAACTACCTATATTGGGAATTCAGTAAATAATCATTAATTACTTATAACAAATTATTTTGTAGTTTGTCGACAGTGTCTTGAGGTGCAGCCTTATACTGATCCAATACAATTGGATGGACACAGCATTCAAATTGAACTGAACAGAAAATAATTGTAATTTTGAACGTGAGCAATAATATGGTGAAGAAAAATTGAATATCTGTCGTCGTAGAATTTATTTTTACCTCTAAATTACTGAATATAAAATAATATAAAAAAAATATCACAGCAAGTGCCCTTTACAAACTTTTTTTTTTTTTATTAAAAAATTTACAATCTGTATTACATGACACAATAAGTAAAATAGATCTTTACAAACTTAAAATAAATTAGTATAGGTAAACACACATAAACTATTATTTTTTTTTATGATTAAAATTGTAATATTGTTTGAAATTTCCAAAACCTATATTATTTCAAAGAAATCATTAAAAACAATATTTTTTTACTGAGCACTAAAAAAAAAATAATAATTTATTTAATTAATAGATATTTTATAATATACACAATTGTTATACAATTGGTTCAATAAGATGTATGGAATATATAAGTATAATTATGAATAATATATAAGTATGAGCTAATTTACAAAAGGGAAATTGGAAATTTTAATGAAGAAGCCACCCATTTATGACCCTTTCATCTTTTAACTATTTTATTTTATACAATAAATTATTATTTTATTTTATTTTCTTCTTTTTGGATTAAGGGTTTATATTAAGTCTCTGCACATTTTCACTTAAAGTGACGATGTGGGTTACCAGGGATGGTTATAGATGGAATTTTTTATAATAAGTTTTTGCCTAATTATTAGATATTAAAATTAAAAGCGTGTATTTGATCATATTTTCTTTAAAATAAAATAAATGTATACATATTATTGAAATGTAAAGAAAAGATTAAATAATCTATAAAATAAACAGATTCTAAAAATATATTTAAAGACACAAGTTTTAAAAGTCAACTATAGTAGATAGGTATATAAAAAAAATTAACATATTCAATCATCATCATTACAAATTTATGTTCAAAACATAGTTTGTTCTAGAAAAAATTCATGGAAATTTAAACTGCGACTAGTTATAGGTATAATATACACAGTGTCTAATAAACATACATTTTAAAGTCATATTTCAATGGATTTTAAAAAGTTTTCAGATAAAAGAGAATTATTTAATAAAAATATGAAGTCAAACATGAGTAAGCACAAGTGAACATCAAAAATTTAATATAATATAAATGTGCATTGAAGTGAATTAAGTACCTATAGCATTGATAAAATATACATAGATAACCCACGCAGTGACAAAAATTACAACCAATTAATCGAGCAATTGGGAGCTCAGAAATAATAGTTTGAGAGTCTGATATTAGAATGCACTAGTGGTCACAATATTTGAATCATATCATATACTGCACTATCAGTATTTATTGTAGCTTCAACTATCGCCTGGTTGACACTTAGGCAGTTGATTCTGTTACTTATTGTTCTCGTGTTAACTGAGTATATATTATTGTCGTTTTTTTTTTTTTTTTTAACTTGTTTTTAGTACTTTTAAAGTTTTAACTGATTAAGTAAGATGTCTCATGGTTATGGAAGCAAATGTGTTTACATAGATTGTTACAAATCTACACGTAAGAACACTGATTTGAAATTCTGAAAATTCCCAAAAGATGAAATATTCAAAAAAATGGATTTTAAAAACAGGCGAGGAAAACAAATATTTTATTAAAATCTAATAAAAACTCTACCTACTTCTTTTATTTATAAGTTAAATTAAAGTTCTCACCAAGTTAGGACTTATGAGTTGTGTCCTTTAAATTCAAAAAAATTTAGCGTAGAAGCACAATAATAAATAATAATGAATAAAATAATATTATATATTATATAGTAACGTTAATTGAAAAGTGGGTACCAAATTATGTTAATAATTTAATGTATTTTATATTTTGGTAGAGAATTAATTTTTTTAAAGAGTGCTATGAATAATTATTAGTTGTTACTTGATACGATATTTTTTTGAGGAAATGTCAATTTAGTCCATCTCACACCTGATGAAATATCACGTCGGTATATCTATGATAATAATTTTCTTGACAAATATTATACCAATAATTAAAAATTCAGATCGACCAGATCAGATACAGTTCCTATAAAATATAAGGACATTGAAAATTAATATGTTCACCCACTAAAGCTTACCAAAAAATAGGTGTTATAAGTCCAACAGCAATAAAAACCATTTCAAAAAACGGATGTTCTAGTCCATATTGAACTCAAGCTTGCTCTTAAACTGAAAAAAAACAAATTCATAACAAAAATCTATCTTTAATTAAAGTTAAGAAAAAATTTGAAAACACTTAATGAAATAAAAAAATTAAAAGTACTTCACTAGATTCTCTATACTACCTGCAGATTCTAATACAGTTGAAAAAAGCAAGTATTATTAAGGCCTATATTTTCAAGGAAAAATTCACAAAAAATTGACAAAATTTTACTTTAGGTCTATTTTACAAATCACCATCTGCTAACAAATTCTTGAAAAATAATAAACAATTAACTCTAACTGATTTATCAACCATCTGTCGTTGGATTGGAAGATAAAAATTCAAACCAGGATTTAATTTATGAATATTAATTAAGCAGTTAAAAAAAAGTGAATTGATGAGTCAAGATGAACTTTGCTGTACTTTGATCTTTGATGAAATGAAAATTAAGAGTTATCATGAATATTTCAAATTTTTGGATGTTGTTGAGGGATTTGAAGATTTAGGACCTAAGTGTTGATCAAATAAATTAGCCGGCCAAGCAATGGTATTTATGATTCGTGGATTATATTCTTCGTTTCCAATATGTTATTTTTTTACCAGTAAAATCAGTGAAAAATAATATTTGAAGTGAGTTGATAGTATAAACAGTACAACAGATATTAAATTGTGAATTTTCAATCAAATCTGTAATATGTGATCAAGGGTCAAGGCGCAACAATGTATCAGCACTTAAACTTTTAGTAGTAACAAAAGACAAGCCATTTTTTGTGGTTGATGGAATAAACATTTATTCAATATTTTATACTCATTTATTTAAAAATTTAGAAACCATTTTATAAAGAGCAATTTTAAATTTAAAAATGAAAAATCTCATTCCAGGATGTTAGATATGTCTATAACATTGATAAAAACAGTATTATAAGATGGTCTTTATTAAAAATAACAGGAAACGACATAAGCCTCGGACCTATTCAAATGATGTCTTGCAAATCAGCAATGCAAATCTTTAGCAATACAATGGCTGCTTCCATAAAAACATGTGTGTATACGGGGGAGATGAAATCCACAACTGCTCTTCACAAAGCAAACATGATTAAGTTTTTGAATGATCTTCTTGATGTTTTAAATAGTATAATTTTATACAACTCAAACCAATTTAATTGTAATATCTAATACAAGACCACAACAACTTCAATTTCTTGGAAAAAACAATATTAACATTTGAAACGTCAGAAAAAATGGATGTTAAATATAAAAATAATAAAACTTCCCGTTCTCTATGTTTTTATGGTATGTGCTGGACAATAAATTAAATTATAATGTACAGAAAGAAATTATCTTTACTTATATTTTAATCGAATGATTGAATTCTGATGTTATAGAAAATACATTCTCCGTCTTTAGACAAAGAGGAGGATATTATCACAATCCTACAGCTAGAATCTTAATTTAATTTAATTAAACCATCAAGTAGTTCAAATTGTGAACCTGATGATGATAACCATTTAATGACTAATGAACACAATGAGACAAAATTGCTTGATATGGAAAGTAGCTTTTCTTCTCCATCATCGGTTTTAATATTCAGTATTACCAATTCATTAAAAAATCAAAAAGCTGTAATAAATTTAGAAAACTGTTTAAACACTTACTTTTCTGGATATCTAGTCATGAGTGTATATTGAAGTTTTCCTGTTCGAATTGTGAACAATTAATGATAAAATCTGAAATTATTCCAAAATAATTGGAATATTTAATTTTTTGTAGAAATTATGACTCAAAAACTTCTAAATTACATTTTTTTTTTTTATTGATCAAAATACATCGACCACTAGGCCATTAGTAAAAGAATTTATTTTATTTTCCATATTATTCGGTGGAAACTAAAAAAATATAACATACCAAACTATTCGAAATAATTCAACTCTACAACATCAATTGGCAACGTTTTCTCTTTCCTTGAAGCTACAAAATTGGATAAATAAATTCATAAAATAAAAAATGTAATAAACAAATTGTTAAATTGTTGTACTAGTATATTGGATATATATAAAGCAAATATCTATTACATTAATGAATAATAAAACTAACTGCATCATTTTAGAAATGTAGGTATTGACTTTAGATTTCTTATTCAAATTCAATATTATGTCTTGGTTCTTCAAACATTTTTTTTTAGTATTTATATAAAATAACTAATGTGTATAAAGGTACCTAGGCTATAACTAAGAAAAAAACATAAAAAATTTACAGTTAAAAAATAACTCTCTTTTACTAAGTAGTCGACGTATATTGACAATGATTTTATCATTTTGGTGCATTTTACGTACCTAAGTAATAACTACTAATTAGAAAATCACCTTTCTTATTATTATAGATTTGAAGGTATAATATTTATAAATTTATTTATCATCAATTTATGAGATAACTTATAATTACTTTTATTGAGAAGTTCCACAATATTTGTTGATATTCAAGTATCAAGTTATATTCAACATTAACTAAAATGATCTCAATCCCAATTTAATTGTAATGTTTCTTTTGTTTTTTAACACAACACTTCTAGGTTTATCATGCATCCGTAAATAATCCTAACCTGGCCTAACCTATTAAATATTCTGAATGAAAAACATTTAATAAATAAAAATTGTAGCATGTTTTTCTTTTTAATTGTGAACAACAAATTTAATATTTAGTTTTTAGTGAATTATTAACACTTCTATTTTCATCAAGCTAATGTTGAATACCAATTTCTAAGAACATTTTTTGGCCACTTCATCAGATATATAAAATACATTGCCATTATTTTAGTATTATTCTTTATCTTTGTTAAAAACAACTAAGAATAATATATTAAGATTTCAGAACAAAAGTAAAACATGATGAAACACGTACACCAAACACTAAACCTAAGTATTTACTTAATCATTGATTAATTTATTTGCGTAATTTAAGTTTTTATATTCTACTACCTATCTAGTTTCAAACTAATATAAGCAGTAAGCACCATCATAAAATCACACAAAAATTTGTGTAACATTCATTTTATAACTTTATCCTAATAATAATATTATTATTATTTATTAGACTATTCATTAGAAAAAATGCAATTTATTAATACACCATTATACTAAACTTTAATTAGAAAATAATTTTTATATCCGATAATTCTAGTAATGAAGGGTATGGAATCTAGATATATAGAAAGAAGGAAAACAATTCACTAAGTTTCCATTTATTTAAGTAGGTACAATACTATAAAGAGTCTTGATAATGGGCTACAATTTATTTCAACAAGAGCCCGTTAAAAATACGAGTTCACACCACAATGATATACCTGTCGTATAACGGCTTCTCATAATGAATTAACAACGGAACTTCAACATCAAGTTTTATTGAACGGTTTTCTTTTATACTTCAATTATTCACTACAACTTGCTTGTTTTCGGTACCGTTTAAACATAAGATTTGTTTCCGTTGAATTACTTACTTGACGCGTAACTACGAAAAACACTCGAATAATCTACATATATTGATCAATGTTACATGCACAATGTGTATTGCACATCAATAAATAATATCAAAAGAAAAAGAATGATACAATTTTATGTTAAAAAGCTTTTAATATAATATTGAACCTATTAAATTATGAAGATATTATTATATTATATTTGATTCTCGCTTTTTATTCAAATATATAAGTTCAGTTTTAATAATGCTTTTTATATAGTAATAGTAAAGTAAAATGAGTAGTTTAAACCCACACATATTTTTATACCATTATTTTAAATAAACATAAACATTTTTATTGTAATAGTTGAGATTAAAAAAAAAAATAACAAAACAAAAAACAAATACATAAATAATAAATATATGAAATCTTAAGTCAACACTAAATATATTCTCATCAATTTTTCGTTATCCAGAAAAGCTCAGACGTTTATAATACTGTGTATTATTCTCTCATGCATAAATAATATCACTAGACTTGTGAATAATTCAAACAGCAATATTGATCATATTTTTGTTAAATATATTATTTGAATTCTATATTAAGTTATATTGTAAGCACAAATATTACTTCCCACTTCAGTACGATAGATATAAATAATTGTTTATAGATTATTGATAATAATAAATAGAAAAAATAATGAAAATTGTATTTATGATTGTTTTTGTAAAATTAATTTTAATGTTTGAAGTAATTTTCTTAAAATAGAAAATTAGAAAATATCATTTCTAAATTTATAAGTTGACTCTGTTTTTCAGAGTAAATTATTGTATACGATTATTCTTGCTTCTACTAATGTACGAGTAGATAAAGAAAAAAATCATGTTCATAAATCTATATAATTAGAAAAATGGATTTCCCGTGGTCTTTTAGTTTCCATTCATTACAAAAACAAATTGTATGCTAAAAAAAGTAAAGCAATTATTTGGTCGTAATTTAAAAAAAAATTTTTAAGATATAGAAACTTACTATAAATCTTAATTAAAAAAGCACACCATCTATATGATATGAAAGAAATTTGATTAGCCAATCATGGCACTAAATTCACTCAGAACATCAAATGTCATTTATGATATTTTAAATATTAAAATAATAAATGTACAGTCAATCATTGGAAGTATTTATAAAAATAACTATGAAAAAATCTTTAGAAATTAATCCTGTTTTTACAAATCTTAGTAATGATATTTATAAAAATATTCTTAATAAAGGTTATGTTTGCTCCTGCGATCCTATGTGTACGGTTGTCGCTGACACACAGTCCTCAGAACCTTGGTGGAGTAGGGTAAATTATTCAATAACAAACCACGCATACATATAAATGATGGATGTATTGGAATCTGATATCAACAATATAGATTATATAAAACAATATAAAACAGTACACAAGGTACGGGGGGACGGGGACCACCGACTGGACTGCGCAACTGCAAATGAAGAACTCTTGAGATGGTGGACGGCTGAACTGCTGGTCACCTCGGACTGTAGCGGGACGAACACGAGCGTGTGTACCGTCCTGACGTAGATCAACGTTCACGAACGCGACGATGGATAGGCGAACTCCTGGTGTCAACCGAGCGTACGAGCGTGCACCTGAACGTAGGGCAACAGGACTGACGACAACAGCCTAACTCTCGTGGAGCAACGGAACTGACAGTCTGTGTGACAACAGACGACGAAACGTAGAGCAACGGAGCGCTAAAGGGATAATGAGAACGAACATAACACCTTTAATGGCCGTCGAGCATGAACGGGAGCGAACAATAAAAACGTAGTTTACTTGAATACGTATTGTGCGTAAGAGCATACGATTTAAACAAAATAAAGTGCTGGGCAAAAAAATGGAAAATTATCTTAAACCCCTCAAAAAGTACAGCAGTATTATTTACACTTCGTCGCCCCAATACCCCTCCCTCTCTACTACTTAATGGCGACTACATATCCTGGTCTCCAACTATAAAATATATAGGTGTTATCTTAGATAAAAAATTAACTTGGAACCCTCACATTTCTTCGAAACTCCAACAAGGCTACCAACGACTCAAAATTCTTTACCCCTTAATCAACCGTCAAACCGCCTTAAGCTGAAAGTGCTCCATGCTTCTTTATAAGCAAATTCTACGACCATTAATACTCTATGCTGCTCCCATCTGGGGTAACTGTGCCAAAACTCACATAAATAAAATTCAAGTTTTCCAGTCCAAGATTCTACGCATAATATCCAACGCGCCGTGGTTTGTCAGAAACGAAGCACTTCATACAGACTTCAGACTCCCGATGGTTAAATCCTACATACAGTATCTCTCAATAAATTTTTTTAGCCAACTAAACAACGCCAAAAGTGCAAAATATTTCAAACTCAGCGATAAGCCTACCCTCCGGCGTCTCAAGCGCGGACATCCTCATGATGCCCTTTCTCAACACCAATAAGATTTACAAAAAAAAAAAAAAAATACACTTAGATTAACTAATATTATGATGTCATATTTTATTATTTATTTATTCATCTTTGTAATTTACTGTATATATTGTAATTAATTTACGCTTAACAACTAATGATGTTAAAAATTCTTTATTATATCAATAAGTTAGATGAACTTGTATGTCAGAAACACTTTAATTTAATAAAAAAAGAGCATACGACGATAAACACGAACGGAGCAACGTGAACGAGAACAACATAACGGACGCTCTCGCCATCTGAGCCAAGAGCCGACAGCGACGACCGCGACAGGCTATCCAACATAGCGGACGATAGAGCGTTGCGACCACGAACATGGTTACCTGGTTACCACGGCGAGTAACGACCGAGCGCGGCCACTAGACGGTAGCAACTTGATATCAAAAATATCGAACATACTCCCCTTTGCAAATTACCTGGAACTTGCAACAAAACATTCGATCGAGCTTTGCTGGTAGAAGTGGCGGAGCACGAAGCCATTGAACAGTTGAGCAGATGAACGGAGCAGTTGAGCCCAGAGCGGTTGAGCGTTGATTGAGCAGCGCAGTGGAATGAAGTAGTTGAACAGAGCGGTTGAACTAATGGACGGAGCAGTTGAGCGGAGCAGTTGAGCCCAGAGCGGTGATCGGGTTATTATAAAGGGACAACATTATTAACAGGTTTTTTTTTTTTTAAACATAATTTTAACAGAAAAGATCAATGTGACGATTAGAGCATCAAGTTAATGTTCGATCAATATTACAATACAAATAATAACAATTTAATACCTAAAGAAAAAACAAACAAAGAGAACAAATTACCATACCTTACATAGGCTCTTGAGGCGGAGCAGCCGACACAACATCCAGCAGCAGGCGTGATGATGACTGGTAAAACAATTAATTATCTACAAAATTAGCATAGAAATAACATACAAATATAATGTGCAAATGGTCAAAGGAACTAGGAATTAGGGATATCTCAATATCTACGGATCAGTAGGCAAAGATACTATTTTCACAACTGGTCTAGTTAACACCCCCTGTTTGGTTATAATCTTAGCTAGCAGTACCACCTTATCGGTTCCTGGATACACTTCAATGATTCTACCTAATGGCCATGCTAGCGGAGGCGTATCGTTCACCTTAACTATAACCATCGTACCAACCTTCAAATTGTTCCCAGTTTTCGTCCACCTACCATGAGCTTGGAGGGTATTCAAATATTTCCGAGACCAACGTCGCCAGAATAACTGGAAAGATTGCTGGAGAAGCTTCCAGCGAGCCTGCAGTCCCACTTGCGCACTGGGGGCAACTGGTCCTGGAATCGACATCAGAGGACAGCCGATCAAGACATGACCGGGTGTTAGGCACTCCGAGTCGTTAGGGTCAGAAGGTACTAGAGGACGCGGACTCGTCGTTACCCGAACCAGGGTGACGAGCGCATCAGGCTGACCAACATTGCGGGTGGCCGAGCGTGGTCACCACTTGCCGCCAATAAGTGGCAGTTTTAAATGCACGAAAAGATTAAGCTGACTTGCAACAAGAGTTCGATCCAGTCGAATCCGAGTGGCAGAGCAGAAGCGTGTGACTTTGGATTGACGAATGAGCTGAGCAGCTGTACAAATGAACGGAGCAGTTGAGCAGCGCCGTTGAGCATAGCTGCTGAACGGAGCAGTTGAACAGAGCAGTTGAACCAATCTGGACGAAGCAGTCGAGCATGTGAACAATAAAAACGTGGTTTACTTGAATACGTATTGTGCATAAGAGCATACGACGGTAAACACAAACGGAGCAACGTGAACGAGAACAACATAACGGACGCTCTCGCCACCTGAGCCAAGAGCCGACAGCGACGACCGCGACAGGCTATCCAAAATAGCGGTCGATAGAGCGTTGCGACCACGAACATGGTTACCTGGTTACCGCGGCGAGTAACAACCGAGCGCGGCCACTAGACGGCGGCAACTTGATATCAAAAGGATCGAACAGGTTACATTAAATATCCATTAGGTAATATTAATTGTGAAGTAATTTATTCTAATTTTTTAAAAATTGTTAAGGTTAGGTTTAACTTAGGTTAATTATAAATTACTTATAAGAAATTTAGATTTTAGACTATTGTAGTGTAAATTGTATTTGATTTAATTAAATCTTTTTTTGGGTTATAGGTATCAAGCAACCTTACTTGGTATTGTGATAAGTACTTAGTTAACTGTAAATTATGATATCTCACAAAGGATAGTTTAGGATCTTTACTTTTCATTATTTATTCAATCAGTCTGCTTAAATAACATTTACGTTCTAAAAATCATTAGTTGTGCTGATGATACAGTTATTTAATATTTAATCAATCAAAAGACAATATGTGATAAAATTATTAATATAAATTCGACCAAGCGCCTATGAATTATAATTGATAAACATTTGAGAAGAGCTGTCAGACTGAATATCTTTTTTACCGATTTAAAACTTTATGAGAAATCCTAAATATTAATTAATAGAAGTATTTATACTATAAGTAAAGCATGTATATTATTTAAATTTGTTACATTAAAGATTATTAAACTATTGCCTACTAGGTACTAAGGTACGTTATATCTAAAAGTAAATATGTTACCGACGTATTTTTCTTTGTTTCATCCAATAAACCAAATTTATAAATGTTCTTTTACATCTTACAACTTATAATGTCTATTAACTTTTGAAATATTTCATAAAAAGAGATTTCACAAATTGTTAAAACTACTTATTATAAGTACATACTATTACGCGTTAGTCATTACACTAAAGCCAACAGCTACACAACTCGTCAGTATTTTTAAATTGTATTTATTTTTCACTATATACAATATAATAAGCATAGACTAGGTTTGGAAGTATTATTTTGGCATTTGTTAGTTTAAAGAGAAAGCCGAAATGGGAATGTAGAATAAAAAAAAATAAAAATAGCATTGGACATTTAGAGGGATTCGTAATATGGGGTTTGGAATCAAATGAGATATACGTTCATGGTTCATTACAATACCCGTCCAACTGAAAAAATAGTTACACAACAAATACATCATCATTGCTGCATTTGAAGTCTAAAACACCTCACTTAAATGAACAAAGAAATATTTGTAGTACCTATATATTAATATAGTAATTAAAATATAAATTTACAAGATAAAAAATACATAATGGCCTCCAAAAATGTATACTCTATCTACAAAAAATATTTATTTTAATAAAATGTGATATGAAATATTTAACATGCTAAATTACACTCACATCAAACAAAATGTTTCATGATTCGTTTGAACAAATAAATTCTATGTTAAATGAAATTCATTAAACTTTTCTGTGCTAACTTTTTTTGAGATAAAAAAACTCATTTCAATACTGTTTAATGTTTGGCTATTCTTTTATTGCTTTTTAAATACTGCACTATTTCAAAGAACTTTTGAAACCACACCTATTTTAATGTTAGCAACCATTTTAATGTTTCAAAATAATGGTATTTTCCAGTTACTGAGAAAACTGCGTTCATAACATAAGTTAATTTTTCTAATATTATATTTGACCAACATTTTTTGTATATTGTAACAGACTTTTTATGAGTTATTTACTTTAAAACTTATTTTTGACAATAATACTAATGAGTAATGACTGAATATTTTTTAGTTTAAGGATTTCAATTTTAAATAGTTCTAACATTGAAAGTATTTGATATATTAAAATCAGTATCTAATAAAAAAGTATTTCAAAAATAAAAATATTTAACAAAACAATATAGGTAATTATTTATACATATTATACCATTGCTAAAATATAAAATTGTAATTCCTAATGTTTAAGAATAATTTAATAGTACGTATTTAAACATTTAAACAATTAATTAATAACTGTTATAGATTCTGAACGGAGTGATGAATGTATTGATTTTACAATGATGTGTGTGTTTTTTTTTTGTGTCTGTGTACAGCATAACTAGTCGAAATAATGCTTCAATTTCAAACTTTGTGGGTGGTTCCCGATGTAAAAGTGAATATCCTTGGTGCTATTAATCAAAAGTTAACATTTTCCAACAGTTTTCAAAAAAAAATCGAGAAAAACAAAAAAAAAATGACAGAAAAACGGGAATTTTTACGCAAAACAAGTTTTCGACCAAATCGATTTTTTTATATGGTTGTAATTCAAAAACTAATCACTGTAAATACTTAAAATTTTCACAAAATGTTTATGTTAGTGTTTCCTATATACAGTTAAATTTTCAAAATTTTTTAACTTTTTTGAGTTATGAAATTTTCGATTTTTATGAGAATTTTTTTTTTGAAGTGTCGGTAAAAAAATGTTGGATGACATTTGATGAATTTAATACAAGGTTCCTTATGAGTTGTTCTTATTGTAGCTAAAAAAAATTAAAAATCGTTAGTCACAATTTTTTTTATAAGCGTTTATAGTTCAAATTTTTACGAAATCTGTCGAAAACGCGAAAATTTGCAAGTAATTTTGAAGTTGAAAAATCATAAAACTTTTTGTGTTTATAACTAAGGATTAAAAATACAACACTTAGTTTCCCATAAGTTTTCCTTCAAGTAGCTATAGAGAAAACTCGAAGCATCATTATAGGAAAAATGTTTTGAGCGTTTGAGTTTTACATTTTTATGAAATCACGTATAACGATAACGATAACGATTTATCCTAAACCAGGTATATGTATATTGTATATCTTTGATAATATAAGGTATTATGAATTATGATGACTACATGCAATGTTTTTGGAAAAATTGATTAACCATTCCTTATGCAAAATGCGTTCTAATTGAAAAATAAAATATTTGTTTCTAAATAGAATATATGACAATATTTAAATATAATATATATATATATATATCCTAGACAGACAAATCACCTCCGTTCAGAATCGTTTTTCGTATACAATGAGATACCTATCTTGCATTCAAATCTAACCTACCCTAGTCAGAGGTCCACTCCACCACCTAATGTACAGCAGAGCGACATCCACTTATCCGCTTTTTGTTTTGTTTTTTTTTGTGTCTGTGTACAGCATAACTAGTTGAGAATGTTTTTTTTGTTTTTTTTTTTATTCTTTATTATTATATACACAATATGTACCTCATGGTTACAATAAGAGTATTAGTTGAGATAATAATATAATACATGAAAAGGCTTGATAAAAGTAGCCACCCAATGATGACACTTAAGACTTAAATATTGAAATTATACATTAATTTATATATATTTATTTGAATTTATTTATTTGTTATATATATATATATATATAATATTAACTTAACATATCTCTACACCAGTTGCGTTTTAAACGCCTTGGAGGATTTCCCGGAATAGTGGTTGAGAATGTTGAGATAAAAATTTGAGGAATTAAAACAAAAATAATAATAAATGTAGCATATAAAGTGCATACGCATTATAACCATTATAGGTTGTATTGAACTTTAATTTGTAATCCAGCTATAAATAAAAATAATAAAAATCATTATACAACACGTCACATAATTATTTGACTTGTTTTAAAAAAAAACTCATGTCATGACACAATAGTCTTGCTGTGGATACTGTAAAATTATAAAACAAATTATCAACTGGTTGTATGATTGTATGTGTTGGCAATAAGAGAATATTGATATAAAAATATCAAAAACGAAAAAAAAAAATTTTTAAAAGACACAGGTACCTACGTCCTATACTACCACAAAGAAAAAGTGCATTCACTGTAGTACTATAGAGTAAAACTTGATAAAATGATGTACACTTATTAGATGACGATTAAGGTCATCAAAGTTACGTTTACAATATATAAATAAAAGTGTGTACAATACTATGAAAAACGGTATCAGCCTAGAATTAACAAAAAAAAGAGGTACCTACACGCATAGAATTTTAATTATTCTAAAATGATAAAGCTAAATTTGCATTTTCCTAAAATTACAAATCTATTACCCTAACACTCTAGGTCTCTTATTTGCATATTTTTACACTGAATAGTGAATTTTAAATACTGATAAATGATAATAATAAACTTTACGAACACAAAATATTTATTACATTTTAAAATGTATGACATGGTGTAGGTAATCAGTATACAGTGAGTCACATTACAATTATTTAGAGCCACTGGTTATTTTAGAAGCGCTTGCAGTTTGAACGATGTAGGCGTGAATAGAGTGAAGCTTAAATGCTAATTTAAAAAACGCCTCTCCACCACCACAAAATATAAGTCAATATCAATTATAAACTCAAATTATTTTATTTCTCTCAATGACCGTAAAATTATAGACGAATAAAAGTTTAATGAAGTATTCAAGTGTGTTTAATTTAAAAAAAAAATCAAAATAAATTTAAGCAATTGTCTAGGTTTATAATTTAAATAACGTTATATGGTTAGTATAGACCTGTATTGTGGACTGTATTAACTGACGTGTTAGGTTTCGTTTCTGATTCCTTATTATTTAAATTAAAAGATTTGGGTTGAGTATGAGTTGCAATACATTATGGGAATTATCTAGAAAGGAACAGGTTAATTTTGAAATACAAAACTATTTGTAATTGAATAAATATTATTAATTATAATTAATAATGTAAGGGGAGATGTTTTTAAACGGGAGAAAAATTTAAATCCAGAATATCAATAGACGGACGTATATTTGACATCTAAAAAAATTTTATAATTACTTGCGAGTCGTTCGACCACATGGTGTACACATTCACAAAATTAAATAAACAAAATATATACAACCAAACTGCGGCCGATGATCGTCAAAACTACAGTTATAACAAAAATAAATTCTACAATAATTTCAATATTATTTAAAATTGAAAAATGTATATAAGCACGTTTCAGTGCATGTGGTTTACGGGGGTCATCATCTAGACCTAATATCATATTTTGCACTTTGATTTTAATAGCCCGGAAATAACTCGTTCAAGTTCTGTGTATAAACACTATAAACATCAACATTTTACATAAAATCTTAACAATTTACAATACAAAATAATAGATGAAATATTATGATATTCATAATAGTCCAAAATGAATAATAAAATAACTAAAATTTATTTTTCGGTGGCAATTACTGCTTTAAGTATCACGTTATATCACGTGTATTTTATTTTTTAATTAAATTACATTTATTAGTATAAATGTTTAAAAATTATTTTTTAATATTTAATTGTTGAAAAAAAATATATCTTTTTATAGAATTTAATTTTTTGAAAATTTTGACCTTTCATTTTCATTAATCTCACAGTTTTTAATATTTTTTTTAGTTTATAGATAAAACGAAAATAACTGGTTGTTATCCAGCCGGCGAGTCCCCCTCTACGGCTAATGAGTAATAGGTATATCTTCACGCGCGGGACACTCTGTATGCGTTATAAATATAAATAAATGGTCTTAAGTACAACTTTGTTCAACGTAGTTGTAAAAGTGAAAATTAATCACAGATTGGCCACCGAATGAATAAAATTGGTAGATCCAAAATCACGATCTTGACTTTATTTCTATTGTCAAACCACCGGAAAAATATAAAAAAGTACATATAAATAACGAATATTAGAATAGAGATGTCTAACTGCAAAGATTGAGAGCTTGTCGAGTATCCACAATTCGATATGATGAGTGACAAAAAAAAAAAAACTGTGTATACAACAAACTATATAACAGAAAATATAGTTTATTTTATTGATTTTTTGATTATTTATGTCCAATAGCCGAGTTTCGGAAATGTGCCCAGACCAGATGGTCCCGTGCTGGAAGAGTATCGCCTGCGGAGCTTTTCGATCACTGCCAGCGGCGTTTGCAACCTTGGCGACTTCGTGCGGTACGCCTCGCCACCGTCGTCCACGCGACACCATCAACCGGTCGGAAAGCGGGAGAGTTGTCCCGCTTCCGTATCCGGTACGCCTTCGCACCAGCAAAACGTGAATGGTTCCTCCGCCGCCACTGCCGCCACTACTTCGCACACGGTCTGCACGGAATTCTCCAGATTCCGAAAACCCAGGTAGGTCAACTAATGGTGGGCAGTATTTTCGCGGTTCGCACGTAATCGTAAGTTAATCGATGACGATAATAATAATTATGTACACACAGGGTGTCCCGCGAGAATCAAAATTCTAGTTTTGTAATAAGACTTACAGATATAAGGACTACAATAATTTCATATTTTAATTTTATCGTAAAAAAGTTAAAAAATATATTTTTTTTTAAAATATAATTACTTCCCAAAAAATCACTAAAGCCATCATTTTATAGAGTTTATTTTCTGAAAATATTGACGTTTCCAAATTTATTTTTGTTAATTTCCTGATTTTTTCTTTATCTTTTAATTTTGAGAAAAATTGTGAATTATTTAACACCGTAGTGGAGCGTAGTGTTATTAAACATGTGAAACGCCGCGCCGAGCTCGTGCTCGTACGGCCTACGGAACGCTTCCAGTGTGCCTTTTAGTTATAATCATATTTTATTTATTTAAAACTAGAAAAAATACTACAAATCAAGAAATTAACAAAAATAAATTTTGAAACGTCAATATTTAAAAAAAAATTAACTCTACAAAATGGCTATATTTTTTGGAAATAATTAAATAAAAAAATTAATTTTTTAAATTTTTTACCAAAACATTAAAATGAATTAAAAAATTAAATAATTGTAATTTTTATCCCTGTGAGTCTTATAACAAAACAAAAATTTCGATATCTCCATTATTTCATTAGATATCGCAATGGGTAAATCCTCGCGGGACACCTGTATAGTTTTACCATCTCTAAAACAGCTAAAAAGCACCAAATAATTTCCACGAATTTTGACATTGTACCGAATGAATTGACATAACATTAACATTGACCTATATTTTCACACCAAAATATTATTATTGGTAAATGTATACAATTCGATTATATGATAATACAATCTTTACACGACCGAGACATAAACTTAATGGCATATTTTAAGTAATGAGTATTAATCGCATATTTATTATACATAATAAATTATATCATTATTATTATTATATCATTGCATATCTGATAATATTTTTTATTGATCATTAAATACATCGACAACTGATGAGCTAAATGTTGATGTATTTAATGATCAATAAAATAAGAATAATAATAATGATAATTTTACGGATCAAAAAATGCTTTTAGTTTAAAAAAAAGAGAATTTAACTAGAACTTAACAACAATCATCCACTAACGTATTACTGAATCACGGTTTATAGAGATGTTGTTTAAATATCATAGGTTAAACTTATCTTTATATATTACTTATATAACACGTCCCAATTGTAACTCCTGGATAATCTCTTTAACCTATAATCTTAATTTCAAATGATAATTACAATATATTTAATAATAAATCTTTTTATAATATTACAGTTTCTATAGCTTTGGTTATTTTATCTTTGTACATAATTTGTTAGATATGTTAGATAATTTCAATTATAATAAATCACCAAAATGTTCTACCTACTAATAACATATTATTTTTGCATCATTAATGGTTTAATCATTAATGAATTACCTAAAACCAAACGTATATGATACATAATATCATAAAGTATATTATATAAGTACATATTATTATAGAAACATAAATCTTATTAAAATTAAAAAGTAATATGTATTATAAAGTGCATATTATATTAACTATATAAGTTAAATCCTAAGCTTCCAGTCATAATCTATCCAGTCAGAGAACACACCACGGTCCAACGAAAATCGGTTATTTTTCACATCTTTACGTACCTAACACTCTGACATAGTGGAAACATATCGATAGCGGGGGTCGAGTTTTCTCTTGCTGAACAGAGTACCTATAGTCATTACAGACATAAGCATTCATATAGGTAGTGTAGAGAAAGGTATGCACGTTTAGCATTAATCTTATCCTTAAAAATAATATTAACAGCATATTATAAATGCCCCCAAACAAACCCCTAAAAATATATTATGATTTATGAAAATCATTTTTTTCTTTATCATAATTTATTTATTGAAACAAAATATGTCGACCTCTAAAAAAAAAATATTTGTTTAATAGGTAGGTAATTTGTTGTTTTTATTTTTGGAGATAACTTAAAATTTTTAATGAGTTGTTGGAACGTTAGAAAGTTAGGCAAAAGATAGGTAGAAATGTACCACCTGCGAACAATATCTGTACACACCTATGATTACAGGTAATAACGCTTAATCACCAAACCCAAACAGCTTTCTCATTAACAAATAATTGATCAAAGCATTGCACGTTGTACAAAACTTTCGACGCAATCATTCTAAAATATCAACTTTTGTTTAATATTATGGTAGTAGTGTAGTACCATTATTTGAAATTAGATTTATGGATATCGGTGTGTTATATTCATTAGACAATAAGTAACGAAAACAAATATAGGTATTTTATCTAACATACAATATCATAATATATGTATCTAAGTGTATCTAAATAAAAAAATGCATTCACCTGTTATCATAAACAATTAAAACAAATTAACGATTAAACTCAGTGGTTCTTAACTTTTTGTAGAACACGAACCCCCGATGAAAGATTTTTATAAATCGCTAACCTACCACTTTTTTGTTGAATATCTTTTTTTACTAAACATTTAATGTTATCATAAAATCGTGATGATTATTTTATATTATAAATTATAGAAAGTAAACAAAGGTTTATCTTTTACCATATAAGATATATTTTATATGAAAACAAAATCCAAAAAAAATTTAATAATGCACTCATGCCACGTATTGGCTTATGTTAGGGCTGCTGCGTACCCCAGAAATGAGTATCACAGAACCCTAAGGGGCCGAGGACCACAAGTTAAGTACTACTGGATTAAAATATTAAAGTAGGTATTAAAATTGATGTAACTTAGAATATTTTCTCGATACTAAAATAAGTGGTTAAAAAATTACGTGAATCTCAGAAAATCTAACTCCCCTAAAGTAGAGTGGCTGTCCTGGTAGTAGGTATTACAACATTCTGTACAATCATAATATTTCAATAATTCATTATAATCAGCCTCTTAACGAGAATCAGAAACTTTCAAAATATCGACTCGTTGACTTAATAATCACCACTGTATTATGGAGTTAATGTCGATAACACCATCACACAGTAATAATATTATTATTTGTTAGAAAGATGAAAATATTTAAATTTACCGATAGTAAATTATATATTGTATATAATGCAGATTATTTTCAATTCCCTTTTAAAAATTGTATCATATCCAGTGAGCGAAAAAATTCCATTCGTATATTTTCCAGAAAACTCGATAATAAACGTTGATAACATGTGATATTTTTCAAATACGTTTAAATCACTATTGAAATATTCTGGAGAATTTCTTCCGCTCTGCTGTTACGTTACAATCTGATTAACTTGTTTTGCTATTTTTTTTCAGTACGGCACTGACAAACAAGTTCAAAGCTAACGACACCGTCGAATCGTACAAGGTGGCGTTGCTAGGAGCCCCGGGTGTCGGAAAGACCACGATATCTGTACAGTTTTCGACGTCTGATTACATCTGCGTGTATGACACTTCCATAGGTAAGTAATTTCGACAATATCTTGAGATATTTTTTTATGAAATGTTGTTACGTTACATGTATTTTCAGTATTCACGTAAAGAAAATATTTTCTATAAAAAGTAAAGCATCATGGATGTTATCTTTAAATGCAGTGGCTTGAGTGACTCGAGGGAAAACCAACCAGCGAATGTACTTTGGCATGAATTAACAATTATTCAGATATTTAAATATTTAGATTTTCGTATGTTTGTTTATTTTGTTTGTAAGGACATAGGGCCATTGTCACTTGAGTCTTCTGAAAAGGTTTCTGAGGATGGAGATTATAATAGTAAATTTTTGACATAGGGGTTAGAGTGATTTTGAAGGTGATTTCTAAATTTGGAGTATTACAGCTTGGCTGTTTCAGTGACTTTAGGAATACTAAGATCTGTGTGAAGAGTGTGATTTGAGATATAATGAGGAGCATTAATTATGAGTAAAGTATTATAATTAAGGAAGGTACCCCATAATGTATTCAAGTTTATGTGCATTTTTGATTTCAATCATTAAAATGTTTTAAGTATACTAATGTCTTATAGATATTTAACCAATATTATAAAATATTCCTCATTAGTACTACCTTTGCGAGGATTTTTAATTTTTCGCTATGATTATGTCATTTTTTGTCTAAATAAATCAATTTTAATATTAAATTTAAAATCAAACTAATAATTATTAATAATTGTAAATCGATAACCAAATAATTTTGAAATGGATTATTGAACTACATTTTTGTTTTTTCTTTAGAATGTACATTAAATATTAATAAGCTATAAGAAAAATCAATACTGATTTCTATTGTAATTTTTTTTTTTTCACTAATCATAATTTTTAATACAATATGCTAAGGATTCTACAAAACGATGATTATTAAAATAAAATAAATATACACTTACATTTAATAAATACTAATAGGTACATAATAGAATTAATATGATATTTTATCATATAAATTATTAATATTACATGATATATTATACATATTGTAATATTATTAAATTACATAGAAAAAGATCTATCGTGTATTGATTTACCTATTTCTTGGAACAAGAAAAACCTCAGTACCTACCTCACTAACGTTTTATCTTGAAATATATTGCATTTTACCTTATAAATATTCTAATTATTTCTAAACTAAAATAAGCAACACGGTTACATTATTATCACTATCATATGTCACTTGAAGTTTTAAGCGGAATTCACATATTTCCATAATAATAAGTTGTATCTTACGTTTCCGTACGTACTACGAAATACCTAACGTTCCGGTCGTGTCCATTCCCCCGTCACAACTTGTGTTTCTATGGTAACCAATCCGTTGCTGGTTTAATAAAAATATTATCTAACCACAATTTAAGACCTACAGCAGCTTACATGCGTCGTCATTTTTATCATACTTTTGTAACGATATTAAGTTTATCAAATGTTAACATGATTTTTATTTTCACTGTTTATTCCATTGTTATACGAATCAACTTAATGATTTTCTTGATGATTAAATTTTTTATATAATGACTATTAATTGAAAAATAAAATAAATTATTGATTCAATTATGGGTTTGTCTTATTATACATTATTTTAATTATATATATATATATTTATAATATAGGTACCTACTTATATTGAGTATTACTGAGTATATCTTTATAACTTGTATTCATAAATTTAACTCAAGTACCTAACTGTTGACCGCAATATTAGGTATAAATAAACAATTTACATTTATTAAAATAAATTAATATTGTATTGATCATAATTATCTATACCTACCAATTACATTCCTATCATATTATGCATATTAAATTATATGACCGATTTTAAAAAATATTCCCTTTGTGTTTACTTTAATGAAAAATAAAAATGTTGATGACGTGTTATCTGACTTCATTAATCAAACGAAGAAGTTGAATAAATGATGTTTTACTTTTGTTAATGAATTTCAAACAAATAATGACTAATTCAATGCAAATGAAAATTTACTAAAAGTCAGAATAAATATAATTTATAGTTTTTATAAATTCAAACAAATTTTAAACAAAATGTGGAATGTATTAATTGTTTTGTTGCTATTTTTTTTCCTTAACATCTTATTTATCAATTTTTTAAGAAAATCAATATATTTTTCAAAATATTTATTTTGGTATAATATCTACATTTAGAAAATTGTTAATAGTCACTTATTAGACATTAATCTTTTCAGTGGCTTTACTAAGCGTAAATGAAATATAGCGCAAAATATATTTCAAAAATAGTCATTATCATTTATGAACGATACCAATAATTCATAATAGTAATAATGTTATTACAATTATAGGTTAATAATAATAAACGAAGACCTGAGAATGTATTTTTATTTCTTAAGAAAAGAAGACACCTCGCTCACATGTGTTTTAGTGGGCTTACAAAATATGTATAACATAGCAAAAACAGGAGAGAGCCAAGAACACTACAGTCATAATTAAGAAACGAAATATTCGCAAGAATATTTACTGTGCAGCATTGTTTTTATATTTTTGATATAACAAATACAAAAAAGTTATTTAAGTTTAAAATAATGAATTTTTAAACAATAAGAACTTTTACCACAAAATAGTTTTTGGTATGTATAGTAAGCGTTTGTAATACGGAGACAATACATTCGGGTGTGGAGTTCTCTTCATGTTAAATAATATATGTAAAACTAAAAAATTAATTTATATCTTATTAATGTTCTAAGTTTGTTTTTTAGATGGTGTCTCGTTTGAAAACCGAGAAAGAACGAAAAGTACTTACGTATCTGACTGTATTTTAACAAATATGAATATACTATTAATTAATATTGTATTTTGTATGATGTGTTTAATTGTATGTTTCATTTTGAACATTCACTCATCTAAATAAAAACTCATGAACAAAAATCAACTAAAACAAATTTAGTAGATATATCAAATATAGATACTTAATTTTTTAATTTTTTAAAAAATATTTTATAATATAATATTTCAAAGTTACCTGGAGAGTTACAGTTCATAACTATAGACTTAAATAAATTTTCAAATAAAAATGTTCTTCGATGTTTAGCAAATTTTTTTCTCTTCAAATCCGCAGGTATTACATAGGACATAGCGTTAAGTATTAGTAATTAGTATTAATAACTTAATACTATTTTTTCACAAATATATATATATATATATATATATATATATATATAGTTTTTTTACAATGTTTTATTCAATGTGTTTCAAAAAAGAAGAATAAGAATAACTGAATTAATAGATAGTAATAAAAATAAAACAAATAGATACATATATAACAGAGCGTAGAAGCCTACCAGTGGACTACTACGATGAAAAAAATATGAATATTAAGATTGAATATTACTTTGTCAGTAGGTTTCTACACCATTTGCGATTTAGCCGTTTGGGAGGATTTCCAGTGATAGTCAAGGAAGATATATCATGCATCAGTGGGTTTCTGTAGTTTAAGAGGTGTTCATAAAAACTTGTGTAGTGTGTTTTAACCACATCTGCAACAAAGGGTATGAAAAGGTCGTGATGGAGTGTGTTATTGGAAACTTAATAAGGTGCTTTAGTGATTTGTCTTAGAGTTTTGGATTAATAGATTTGTATTCTATTGATGTTGGTAGGTTTTGCTGACCCCCAGAGCTGTATACCATAGACCCATAATAGTTTAAGTAGAATTTTGTACCTACATAAGGAGCTTGTTGTTCAGATGGATATGTTTAAAGGTCAATATGTGTCGCATCTGTCGGCTACGATCATTGAGCGTTAAATGTTTGGAGCGTATGTGGGAGCCTATGAGAGTCGGCGGGCTAGGATTAGTTCAAAACATTTGATGTTTTGAGAGTAAGGTATAGGTTGATTATTGAGGAATATTAATTGTGGACAGTCTCTGAGGCGTAGTGTGAAGGTAGAGTGGAGCGATTTCGTTTGGTTTAATTTCAGGCCCCATTCTGGGTACCATGAGGCTAGTAAGTCAAGATAGGTTTGCATAAAAGAGGTAGCTATGTCTTGGTCAAAGTGGCATGCAAGTAGTGCTCTGTTGTTTACAAAGTCAGCTACCATTATGTTTTGAGTAGTGGGTTGATTCGCTGTTAAAAAGGAGTGCTGCAATAACTGCACCTTGCGAGACACCGGCTTCTATTTTAGAAATATTTTAAAAAGTTGTTTCTGAGCGCACAGAGAAGTGGTGATCACTATAATATATGGTTTTATAAATTTGCAGGAATAGTAATAACATTACAATTTAATACAATAATTAATAATCAATGACAAATTAGGTAATAAAAAATAGTCCTCTTAGTCTCAAAAATATTATTGTGTGTGTACAAATTTTATGTTTCATTTACAATAGTTATTTCTATATAGAATTTATGGGCTACATTAACATATATGGGATTATTATGTAATTTTTCACGCCACGCAAAGTAATATCCCGGTGGTGTTTTTACGGTCTATTTTAACGAGATGGTAATCAATCAAATATAACATGTTGTGTATTATGGGGCCGTTGGCCAAAATACATTACATAACAACATGACATTCGGAAAACAGTCGATCGGCACTCTGAATGTTCGTTACACAAGTAACGGTTATAAGGGCTGAGGGTGAGCAAAAGCGACGCGGATTATGGCTGCATATAATATCATATACAAAGTATAACGACGTAAGCTGAACGACGGATGGACAAGCTACTTATACTTGCAACCGCTACAAGCCACACACGACGTCGGTGCAGTGTTCTGTTTCCGACTTGTCGGGCGCCCTCGGTTCCGTTGCAGAACACGAGATCGACCGCGGCCTATACAGCGACAACGCACGAAGCTATACGCAGACAGATGGCCGGGCGTGAACAACAGCCACCGGCGCCGTCTTCTACGAGCACTACCGTACAGTGTCCGTTGACGTCCCGGTATCACACGCAGCAGCCATTCACAGGAGACTGTAGGCGTGGCTAACGGACGCCGCAGCCAACGGCCGTCATGCGGGCTGCGCTGCGAAATTCAAACTAATGAAAACTAAAATAAAATATAATTATATTTAGAATAGCATAATATACGACTTGTTAAAAATTAAATTTATATGCATTTTTGAGAAAAAAAATCATTCTAATTAACAATATTTTCATTAACAGCGCCACAACGGTGCAAAACAAAGAAAAAGAATTACAACAACCTGCTGACCTCCAATATCATAACATTACGGTCTTTATATTTTTAATAATTTTATTCTAATACATATAAGACACATAATATAATATTTAGTTATTTTCTTGTCAATATTTCTTTTGAAAAATAGCCAATCTACTTCAGAGGGTTCACAAAGCTCCAATAAAAAAATAACAATTGCTTAAATAATTTAAATTTTTTTAAGTATACTCGTATTTTGTCCATACTTATTTATACATCAAAATATTTGAATTTTTTTATTTAAACCTTACATGCTGCCTACTGCGCTACCAAGGCAATACCCTGAATTTCAAATTAAACGTGGAATTATTATTAAAATTAAATTTAAAAATAAAAGTATCCTCTTAAATTTATTTTCTTTGGGCCCTTCTAGGACTCGAATGTATAATAAATTAATAACGTATAACGTATATGTCTAATTATTAATTATTTTCAAGATTGATTATAATGATTATACTTACTATAATCTAAAAATTTACATACTTACTTGTCCTACTTCATTAAAATGGTTTCATATCAATGTTTAATTAATATAAGATCGTTAAATATCCAAATCAATATTAATATAGGTATTTAATTCTAGCACAATAAATTGCAACGTTCTGAATGTTCTGATAATGAGTTATTAAAGATAAAAATATTGCATTTGTTTTCTCACAATTACATATTCATGTTAAATGTTAATATTTGTTAATAGATGAATAATTTGTATGTTTTATTGTAGACGAAGACTGTGCTTGTCGGACAATCAGAGTGATGATCAACGGTCAGGAAGCTGAACTAACCATCATTGATATACCTTACATAGAAATGTCGGTAAGTTTCTGTCGATCAGCGTATTATACTACCAAACAATACAAAACAAAGTCGTTAAGTCGTATAATATTATGTACTAATACGATAAAAACTGTATTATATTTCTGTTCCATTTTCAATTTTCAATACCAGAAGCTCAACGAGATATTCACGCATCAACAGCGATTTTTCATCAAGCGATTAACAACTTGTTATACTGAAAACCAATAAGTGTTGATATTTAACATTTTCTATAATTCTATATTTTTTGCGTCATAATATTAGTTTATTCGGTCCTATAATATAATTTAACTTTTTTTGAGCTATTAAGTTATAAATTTATATAATAGACATTTTTGATGTTTTTAAAAATTGGTTGCATACATCTTGATAAAAATAACTAATTTGTTCAAAAACTTTTAAAATGTAATATAAGATTCCTCATACGTTTTTATTATAGTAATTTAAAAATATTAAAGATAGCTACATATAAGCATGATTTTTTCTACCGACATTTAAATTCAAATTTAGACGAAATTAAATAGATATCGTTTAGATAAGAATCAATTTAAGTGTAATTCAAAAATATGTTTCTTGGAGATTTGAAACATTTAAGCTTATTATTATATTTTATACACCGAAACAATGACATTTTCAAAAAAAAAAAAATTATATAAATATGATATTGCCTATTTTACACCATCCGACGGTAAGTCGGTATTTATTCAAAATTAAATAACAATAATATGTTGTGTAAATATATAGTATCATAATAATTAAATAATTAATAATTAAACAATAAATGCAACGTTTTTGTCATAATTAATAATGTTTACCTATGAATTTGTCCTACTGGGTTATAATAGCAATATAAATATTTCATAAAAAAATAACTTGTATTAATACAGGCTGACCAGCCGTATTAACTCGGATTCTTTTGTCGTGTGTAATATCTTGCCCTTTTTTTAAATTAATAATATCATATATAGTCACGTCATAAATAAAAAAGCGGGAAAGTGGATGTCGCTCTGCTGTACAGTAGGTTACAAGTGGGTTACTGTAATTGATGGAATTAAATTTGAATCCAATGATATTCTATCATTGTATACGAAAAACAATTCTGAGCGGAGACGGTTTATCTGTCTAGGATATATTATAGATTATTAAAAATTTTCAAATCTCAGATTTAAAAAAAAAATGTTTTATGAATTTCTATTTTCAAATAATTTTCGAATTTTCGTGATTTTTACATATGTTATCAAAATTTAAACTTTGAATGCTTATAAAAAAAAATTGTGCCTATGTATTTTAATATTTTTCATCTGCTATTGAAACAATATGTTGGAAGACTTATATTAAATTTTGAAGATTTTTGACCCAATCACTATAATAATATATAATAAATTTCCAAGTATCTGTAGTCATTTTTTTAGAGTTACACCAAAATATGAAAATCGCTAAATGAGAAGTGTAAATCCAATGTTGTAAAAATTTAAATTTCAAACGCTCATAAAAATTGAATTTGAATTTCTGGTGGACGTTATTTTGTGATAAAGATTGACAAACTTATAAGGAATCTTGTATTAAATGTTCAAATCTTAGATTTAAAAAGAAAATTTTTTATGAATTAATAGCTTAAAATAATTTGCGAATTTACGTATTTAGTCAAAATTGTACTTTAAATGCTTATAAAGAAAAAAGTGACTATATATTTCTTTTATTTTTCAACTGCTATTGTCAAAATATGTTAGGACTCTTGTAATAAATTTTCAAGTTTTTCTACCCAACAAATAAATTGTTATCGATATTAATTTAAAAAAAACTAATAATGATCGAAAATTGCATATGCCTATAAATAGTTTAACCTAAGTCAAAAATTTTTGAAAATTGCATGGTGGATAGAATATGCTTATATAAACATTTGGCGAAAATTTAATGTATATATGGTAATTTGTTTTAAAGTTACATTAAAAACCAAAATAGATTTTGTCGAAAATTGATTGTGTGTAAAAATTCCAGTTTTTTTTCTTAACTTTTAGTTTGTTCATCCCAATTATTATGAAAAATATTGGGAATTTTTTACTTTTGGCCCCCACAAAGTATCAACTAGATTCACTTTCTGATCGAACGACTGGAACATTTTTACTGCCCCAAAACGTGATGACAGACACACACAAAAAAAAAAGAAAAAAACACACATCATGGTAAAATCAATACATTCCTCGCTCCACTCAGAATCTAAAATAAGTAGTGTACCACTAACCAGCTTCGATATGAACAAATTGAGAAAAGTAGAAAATTTGACAATTTTTTAAAAACTCGATGTTTATTTTAAAATTTCACAAAATTTCTAAAATATGTAGCTATTAACAGTCGTCTATAAAAAAATATGTAATTCCAAGTCATAATAATTTTGAATCTGAGGAATTTAGTTTAATTACCGATGGGCTAAAAAAGAAAATAAGTGAACGAAAAAAAATCTATATTGGTCCGTTTCACTAGACAAAAGAAGAAACTGAATATAATTGGTAATCATTTTATAACCCAACTTTTATTTGGGTATGAAATGGATTAGGTTAATCATTTTGTTAATTTTCTCTAGCATTCTAAATGAGCAATTGTATTAAACTTCAAATATAATAACTAAATAATATAAATAATACAAAAAAGAATTATTGTAATATTTCATCCTTATAATTATAATTATCCAATGTATTATTTTATTAACAATTTAAAAGCTTACAGCAATATTATAATTTAATTTGTGTTACCAATAATATCTTTTTAGTTAGTTTGATAAAAATTGCAATGTATATTTTAATTTCATTTTTCATTAGCTTGGCTTCCATAATATACAACTCTAATATATTATGTACTATACGTATGCAAGTGACTGGTTTATAATATAAAATCTTATATGCTAACTGTTTAAGTAGTAAATGTCAGAACACTTTTTCTTGCAGACATAATCCTATATTATAATATACTGATGTCATCAGAATTTCGCATATTATTGGTATAAGAAATATGGTTTAAATTTAAAAAAGTATACCGATATTACTCTAATATAATTTATTCAACCCCAACATCGTTAGGTGCTCAAAGAAAAGGCTAACCCAAACTTATGGTTTTTTCAAAACTTTATTTGAATACATATAGTCAAAAACTATATTCAATGGTAGGTAATGACTATTAAAAATTGTAAGCCATATAGTGTGTTTCATTCATTCGACGAAACTTAGTCGTATAAGTTATCGAATTTAATGTTAGCATCGGATGTATAATGTTTCGCGTTCAAACACATCAACAACAATATGCGGTGATAAATTATTTTCTCTTCGAGTAATAAGTAAGTTACCTGCCTACATACCTACAATATAAATTATAACTCGGATAATACTTTTAAGTTATACTAAACATGTATTCAGAAAATGTCAATGGAAAATTGATAGAGGGCTTTGGAGGAAAAAGTAGACGTCCCGTCGTAGTCAATTCTACACATTAGTAACGCGAAGGACGGTCATTCGTTTGACGTTTTAATAAATATGGCTTCTCTTTGAAAACTTTTTGCGTTTGTATTTGAAGTTTAACCTACATAGTTTACGGTTCACACCGATTCAATTCTCAATATCAAAAGCATTTCTGTCGCATAAGCGTGTTGTTAGCCAACACAATTTAACCACAGCCGTCACGTACCACCGATTGAGTGAGACTTACACATATATGCATCGTCTAATTCACATTTCCAAATCATCAAACCTCCCCCTCGCGAACACAAGAACATAGATACAAAGAATTCGTTCAGACCCATAATTTGTAATCCGTCGATTCGATGGCAAGACGTATGCTACAACATATGAATCAGTACCATAGATCACTTCCACTGTCAACGACAAGTACAAGGTCAGGTTTCAAATACATTATTATAAATTTGCATCTAATTTATTCACAAGCTCCCAAAAAGAACTCTTGAACAGAATTTGACTGTTACGGCAACGAAAGATCAGGGTTTTCAAGTCGTTTTTCATTTGGTCTCAAACATGAGTAAAATGTTAAATCATATGTCCCAAAACTTATAGTTTCGACCAAGATATTATTTAAAACAATTACGATACTGAATATCGTCTAGCGTTAAAAAGGTAAAAAATGATCATATAAAAATAATACACATTACACATATAGGTTTTTCTGTTAATTTATTAACAATTACTGTGAAGTAGGCATTCAAATCCTTCCATTTAATGTAATGCCCAAATCATGTTAATTCATTATTTTAAAGTAGGTATTGGTAGATACTGATAAAATTATTAGTTACAGAAGAAACTGATACAGAGCAAAAACAAAATTTTATATATATTGGGCCAAAACGACACATGTCTCCTAATCGACAATAAAATATAATACCCAAAAACAAAAAAACTATTCCTTGTTTCACAATAGAATTATGATGTTAGGAAGAGTAAAAGTAAGTAATCGCTATGCTATAAAATAGGTGTCAAGTGTATCTCGTCATTGAGTAAGTCATTACGCAGTGCGCAGTGGCGTAACCAAGGGGAGGAGGATAGGAGGCTCAAATTTATAACACCATCCACTACAAAGAGTCATCTACTATACAGCAAAACGTTATCCATTTGCCCGCATTTTATGGCTATACCGATAATTTTGAATAAATACTGGAATTTTTCAATTTTTATCCCCCAAAACCTAACTAATTAACTTTCACAAAAGATATTTAAGTTGAAAATGAAGCATTTTTTTTCACTAAAAGTCTTACCTTTATATAAAGTATAGATTATAGGTATACAAAAATAAACTAGTAATAATTTTTAATTTTTAAAACAATAAATTCATTACTCCGCTTAAAATCTAAATTCTAAAATTGAATTTATTCTAATAAAATAAAATCTATAATAGTATTATACCGGCATATTGATTTCAAATAAGTATACCAATATTACTGTCACCCACAATATTATACAGTCTATTAGTCTCGCACTATAGTATTTTATAATAACGTTGATCGTTATATTAAAATGTGTGGGTCGCATTTATTTTTTGGCATAAATATGCCTATTATAAATACTCATAACATAATGGACCGATAATGGTACCAAATAGCTGAATAATATTTTTAAGTAAATAATGTGCATTCCACTTAAAAACTATATTTTCACCTTTTTACCAGTGAATATGAATAGTGAATTTTTTTTTACATTTGATAATAGATAAAATAATTACATAATATGTATGTTAGCTACTGAGTATCATACCATAATATAATCATAATAATGACTGGAAGGTAAATATTGCTTATAATACAAGTATACAACACGCATCAGTAATCACGGTCATAAGATAAACAATATAATTTCAGCCCTACACGATATCCATCACACGTTAATTAATCAATGCATTCATAGCTCAAGACATATTATAGGTATAGCTGCACTATGTGGGTAATATGTTTATATTTAAGAAATTAAGATCAGGGTAACAAATAAGGTTAACTTAGGTTAAGTTATAAACTAGATCAATCGCCAAATTCAAAATAATGTATCTTTGATGAAGTCAATGTTATAGTAGGTACCTACTTAGAGAGTTGCGTTTTACGTTTTACGGCGTAGTATAACAAGTAGGTACAAAAATTTTTAACGTTCCTTGCTCTCCATAGAAATTTAAATCAATGTGCATATTTTTTTTTGTTATTTACAGTTAATATATAATAAATATTTATCCACAAAAAATAATTATAATTTCGATCAATCGATTAATCATGTAAAATCAAATATATGTATAAGTAAATTCAAGAATATTTCTGTTTACCTAGTTTTACAAAGTTAAAACTTAATGACTGTAGATTCTATCCGATGAGATTACATACTATTATCGAAATAAAGCATTTAATCAATAAAACTACCTACGTCAAACAAAAACATCAGCATCATTCCATTAATACTTAATAGTTAAAGTTCAAAATAAATAAATAAATAATGAACCAAAATGCTGACAGACTGTCAGTATGATACTTTGCAGGGACATTATGTGTTTTGGTTTAAAAGGTACTAAACCACCTTATCGAGGATAAAAAAATAATTAATTTGGATTACCAATTCGAACATCAGAAAAAGCTTTTTAGATTATGAGTCAAGGGTTTTTTTAAAATCATTTTTTGTTTTGGTTGTAAAAACTCAAAAAGTGTAAGATAATACCAACTTTAAAATTTTATATTAACTATTTTTGTTGGAATATTTAAGAAAAAAGTAATAAACGGTAACGTTTATAAAACCTGTGTTAAATATAAAATTTCACATATGTATTCCGTAGTCATATGACTTCTAAATTTTAAATTGTAATATATAGGTACACAATTGCACAACACACGTGGATAAATAGAGTATCTATATAATATAGTAGTATAAGGCTAATGCCACTCAGATTCATTGCCCACTTCATTTTTCATTTTTGATGAATTTCTATTATTATTATTGTATATACTATACATATTAATATCATCAATAACATTGAACAAAATAATATTTTTGCGATAATCATATTATTAAAATATTCTATTTTTTTTTTTTTTTTTACTAAAGAACATAGTTTTTATTATAATGAATTATTATTTATTTTAAATTATTATTGTCATTCAATTTGATATGAGATATCGTGAATAAGGGACACATAAAACAAGAATACATTTGATTATTAATTATTGATAATATGGTTAATGTTATTGTGTTTATATAATTATTATATACCAAAATTCATAACCCCAATTTAATCGAATCGACCTAATTAATAATTTTAGATCTTATATTCCAAGCCCTAACGTATTTTTAGTGTTCCTTATAATATGCATCATTACTCCTCCATACTAGAGATTGTTTTCATTTGAAATACTCCTGTAGAATTGTTATTTATATGAAATATTTTTTTGAGTTTTTATTTATCAAGGAATTATTTTGATATTTCGACTCCTGAAACCTATATATAATAAATCACATGAATTTATTGTATATTAAAAGCTACACCTATAGTATATAGGTACCTACTAAACTCAATATATTACAACAAATAACAATATATAGATAATAGATATATATAAAAGATGGTAATTGGTATTTAAGATAGTTTCGTTTCATGAAAAAGCAGTTAAACAGAGCCTTATACTATTATTAGCTATTGCCTATTATGTATACTACACCTATTCTATTATGCCTATAGGTTATAATTGAAAACGCACAAAGCCATGTTCAGTCGGAAGTCGAATAAATTTAATAGAGTGATCCACTAAACATAATCCTATACATTTTTTCCTTTGATAATGAATTTATTCAAATACTAAGTTTTTGAATTTTTAAATATATTCTAAAAACAATACTTTAAAATTCTTATCCTGTACTCCATGGTGATATAAACTTCTGTTCTGTAAATGAGAACCCCTCCCTCCATTTTTACTGCAAATTATTTAGTGAATAGTTTTTCGAAAATATTGATACACCTAATTCAAAATTTAAATGAGTAGTATCTTCATTATTTAAATGTTGATACTGAAGTGAATAATTCTCAAAATTAGCTTTATGAAAATTTAAATATTGGATCTATCTAGAATTTATTATACTTGGACGATTTTGACAAATTATAAATGTCATTAGATGAAATATTAACTACTAAACTTTTTAACTTCCATAGCCCTTATGATCCATAACATCTAAACCCGTTATTATAGACTATTATCCTTATTAGTTATTACACAAAATTAAATAATTGAGTAATTATTCAATCAAATTTTGACTTTGACACGACAAAATTATCAGAAAAATTATCAGCTAAAATAATTTATAGTAAAAAAGAGAATTCTCGTTTGAAAAACATAAGTTTTATCCCTGTATGACACACTAAAAGTTTAAGTAGTTAGTTAATCTGACAGATTCTAAAATATGTTCTTTAAATATAGGTAGTTACTTGAAGATATTCCAAAAATTAGAATTTTCATCACTTCTTTATTAAAGAAAAAAGGGGTAAGCATGCTTTGAGAATCACCCTATATATTATAATTATATGATTTTTTTATGATAAAGATTGATAATTTTATGAAAATTGAATATAGGTATTACCAACTATCATATGTTTTCTTTTAATTACTTCTGACAATTTTAGAAAATGACGGACTTCCCTAAGTAAACGAAAACGTGATAAAATTAAGAGTAATTTTGACTGTGTGAAAAATGTTCAACGTCACACGACTTATGTCTGGCGAAACTCGGGAACATTCTTTTAGTCAGTTTTTAATGAACGATAAAAGAATTTGATCGTCATCATAATGCCTTGATCTAAAGTGACATCAAGATAATTAAATTTTTTAATTTAGTTTTAATTACGTTTTTAAATACATTAGTGATTGATTATTTCTTAAAAAAAAAATAACATCAATCAAGTTAATTAAAAATTTCTTAAAATGTAACTGAGAATTATATTTTTAATCATCATCCTTAAAATACTATAAGTACTCAGAATATTCTAGTTATTCTTATATTCACAAAAATTACAGGTTAGAAAATTTACCAAAATTGATGAAATTGTAATAATTATATATTGTGAATTGTTAAGTCAACAATAAATAATTATCAATATTATTAAGAGGACATCATACCAGCATGTGTTATCTCTTACAAATGTAAAACATAACAAAAACTGTTTAGGGAGGGAATGAACTGAGAAATCTATCGTCGTAAGTTACTAATTATAACGACATTCTCATATACTACCTATAAAAATGTGTACAATTACTGTGCAACAATGTTTTTATTTTTTTAATATCACAAAGACGAAGATTGTACATGCGGATGTAGTTTCTCTAAACTTCTTCATAGGGGTAATTTTTCATTTAGTACAATATATTTAAAGTGATAAAACTTAATAGTACAAACTTGTAAAATTTATAATTGTAGATTATTCGTCATGATAATTTATTCTACAATCGTCGGAAGTTGAAAATATTCTGAAAGTTGATAAAAAAAAAAAATAATCTCAATCCTATTAAATTCTTAACTATAAATACAATACTGAATGTTAAACGTGTAATCGAATACGAAATTGATTTTTAATATCATAAATAACAAAAATGTATGCATTTGAAAATACTTCAGATATTCTTACAATTATATAATAATTTAATAATATGTAAATTGTGTTGTTTTTCTTATGAATTTGATGAAATTCATTTTTTGACAAATTCAAATATATTTATTATTGAAAATTAAAAGTAATTAGATTTTAATGATATTATCTGTTTCTTTTTTAAATGTCATTCAGCGTTCACTATTCATTTATAATACGTATAATTTATAAAAGAAATCATAATATTAAGAAATCATTCACGACTATACAAACATACAATTTCGGAATAATATTTTTTTAACTGTAGCTTTAATACTGCAATAGATGAAAAGATACTGATCTACAATAATGTAAGTCACAAAACTATATTTAGTGCAAATGTGCAACTTTACCACAGGTGTGCCTTAAATTCCAAAGTTACTGCGGAAATCTGAGATAATATGAAATATACTTAATATAAACGAATTTGATAGAACTTAAAGTATTTACAGTATTAGATTTTAGAAATTCGTCAGTGTTAACTATGAAAAATGGTAGCTTATACGTGTAAAATAAACTAGAAATAGAACACCTAGCCGTTTCGTAATCTATCTGTATGTCAAACGGACACTCGACAAGATTAATTTAGTCGTGTGAACGTATTGTTTAAACTGTTCAAAGGATGATTCATACTAGTCAGACACGTATCAACACAAAGCTTACCGTATTATTCCAAAAAATATTTTTATAAGTATTTGTTTTATTGTTGCCAGCCATGCATTAAAAAGTCACCTCAAAGACATAGAAGAATGGGACTCCAAGTGGAAAAATAAAATAAATAATGAAAAGTGTTCACGTATTATAACTTTATCTCTTAGGCAAAGCATTGTCCCTCCTAATTTTCTGTCAAATAAAATTATTCCATCGGTTACTAGTGGCAAATGCTTAGATTTTATCGTTGGCAAAAGTTTAACTTGCACTGTGCATATAAAACAAAAACCTCTCCTATTAAACTTAAAATTAAAGTCACTATATCCGACAAAAAAACCAATATTTATAAAATACAAACGTTCCAATTTATATCACTCCATATAATTACTAACGCAGCCTTCAATTTAACGAATCATACACTGCGATCAGGCCTGGGGGTTACCATATTATTACCAAACGATTTTTTTATAACGACGTCCTAAATGCATGTCAGTAAAAAAAAATCATTATTCGAATTTTACTTGGGGTAAGTAAACCCCTAACACCCCCCCCCCACCCCACCCCCGTCGGTACAACACTGATCTGAGTGTTACTGCTGGGTGATATCTCTCTTCATATCTTCAGGTCTCGGTATAATATATTACACAAATATACTTATTTTAAAATTTAAAATCATTATTCATTACAGATCGTACAAGATTCAATAAATGTAAAAAAAAAAAATATTTGTTAAAAGGAATTTATATTTTTTATGTCTCTATTTCAACCTAATAATTGGTTGTGTAAACAAATCTCGACCGAGATGATTTTACTTTGGTTTTATTACATATTTATTTTTTATTGTTTTTGATTTAAGTACGAAACACATACAATTAAAAATTGTTGAAAACTGATGTAAATCTGTAAATTATAATTAAAAATTATGTTACGCTCGAATGAATTGTTAATTTGTTTTTACTGATAATAAATAATTATTACAACTTGAAATCTTTCAATCTCATTCGTAAACGCGCTTGCCTATATCATATTATACCTACATAAGACGGCGTACGGCGTATGCACGCGATACGCAAACGAATTTTTAATGTATTACCTACATGGTCGTTAATAAGTCTGAGAAAGATTGTTGCGGTGTTTTTACGAGCCAGAGTCGCAGTAAAGGATCCAAAGTTCTAATGTGGTCCAATAGTTTTATATCGTTTGAATTTCTATGGACGTACGTATACTAAATTAAAAGAAAACTCTTAAGTAGCTAGCTGCTAGCTGAGTGGTCATTATAGGTATTTTTATTTTTATTTTTACTCAGTTTCGTTTTAAATAATTAACTTTGTTTAGTGAAAGTTATTCAAACTTACTTATCTACGTGTGTTTAAAATTTATAAGTTTATCAGTTTGTTACGGGTTTAGTAATCTATCTTGATACCGAGAATACATATTATAACGGCTGAGTTTATTTATTTATTAAATTTAAAATATTAATTTAAGATATAGGTACTGAAATCAATTTGAACAAATTACAGATGTGATCATTACAGAATTTTCCTCCTCTTTTTCAACCGGGTGGGGAATACTTTCCCATTGCTTCCACCCGGCCCCTAATCGTTTATTTTATAACAGTAAAAAGTACATTACTGCCGCATAATTGAATAATTGGTACTCTCTGTAGATACTAAAAAAAAATAAAAATACCTCTTCCGAGAGCCACGCCAGTTCTACATTTAAATTATGTATCTAAATACGTCATATCTACCTCAGCTAAACCTTTTCCAATATTTCTTTAAAAATTGTTTACAGTTGACGGAAGTTTTTCTTTAGACTTGGCGATACTATATCACAACAAATACAGAAACCAAAATTTCCATAGTATTATATGACTTGCAATCAATAAAAGAACCTCGTGAAACTTTTTTAGCACTCCTGTTAAATGGAAAAATATGAACAAGAAAAAATAATAACAATTTTGAAAAAATCACTCTCAAATTCAATCATATTGAATTGCTTAACATCTATAAGTATAATAAAATAAAAATAAATAAATATGATATAAAATTGCTGTTCATATTACTTAGCTTTGAACTTCAACTCCCTTCTAAGTCATACTCAGCTTTGACTGCCATGAACACTTTTTTTGTGGTCCAAATAGATTTTAAATACTTATTTTGTGTTTTTATAGTAAAAAATTGGTTAAGTATGTTACACTATGTTGTGATTGTATATTTCTTATAAAAAAATATATATTTAATATTCAATAGGTATTAACGCTTATAATTTATATCTAATAAGACGTTGTGTATTAAATTATTCAAGTGTGTTTGATTTATTTCTTCCCATGTTTAATAATAAATTTTAGTTTATGCTCCACCCCTCGTTAAATTTCATTTAACTTCATATATACATGACTCAATAGGATCACTATGTTCTATATTATGTTACATTTCAGAGATTGCATTGAATATTACATGAAGGGATTTATACTCACATTAACTTGAATTTGACATTTATTTTTTGTGCACGTTTTGTACTTTTCTCTTAGAACACGGTTCCATGATTAAAATTAATTAAGTACAATAGATATCAAAAAACGAAAAAAAGTATGTCCCATGGGAAGGATATTGGGTCTGAAAGGGTTAAAAACTTATACCTATGTTTCGAAGTTGATAATACATAATATTTTTTATATTTAAGGTATATAGTATAATTGGTTTCAAATGCTTAAACTACTTATAGGTTTTATTTTTTCCAACATGAAAGGTAATAATGCTAAACATTGCTCATAATATAGGTACTTTTATTTTCTGTTTCGCCATGTTTAATTTACTTTTTTATACTAAATATCTGGTACCTATCTTAAAATAATGTTTTAATATCTAATATAGATGACTTCTACGTATTATATTAATTCACTCTATTTTATGAAAGCTGATTGTATGTATTAATCGACGAATTAAGACCATCATTAAAATGTTCCAAGATTAGAAGTGTTTTGAGTCTTGACAACATTTTTGTCAGTATACAAACTACAAGCTTTTGATTTGAAAGGTTAATCATTACTTATTAGTTGTAAAATTTATTTTATTTAAATTGATATTAATTTGTAAAAAGTACCTACAAGATTGAAAAGCTTTTTTAAGACAATTTATCATTCAAATAGTATACGAGGAAATAATTTTTTTTAGCTTTTATTAATAGATCTAGCTTAACAATTACAAATGAAATAATTATTACCATATAATTAAAAAAAAAAAATTACAAAAATTTAATATAAATACAGTAATTTTAATTATGCAAGTAAATCAAGTTTCATAACCACGTTTAATCGTTTAAGCTATTAAGCTGTTCATAAAGATAAATATTATTATTATATTTGATTATATTATAAATTATCGTATTATTATAAAGAAAAATTAACATACAACATGAGATATAGATAGAAAACTTCACTAATAAAAATATTTGTAATAAATCATAATTTACGAAAATGCAATGTTTGAAAAATGTTTAGAAAGAAAACAATATTAGATCTTGATAACAACATGTACCTATGCCTGCCAAAATATCGGAGAAATTTGGTTATGTACTTTTTTTTTATTTTACTTTATCATTAGAAATATATACATATATATATATATATTAAACATTATGACGTTCATACTTATATCAAATATTAAAAGTTAAATTAAAATACTATAGTATTTATAATCAATGATATACATATTATTATTTCGTAATATTGGATTTTTTAGAACCCAACATATAAACATAATATAGTTTATATTATAATACCTAAGTCCTATATGCCATTTGAATAATAAAAACCTGCAATGTTGTAATCAAAAATGAGTATCAGCCTATCAAAAACCATCATGCATGTCACATCATTTAGCGTTGAAATATAAAAATGTATTTATGGCAATAAAACAACAATATATTTTATCAACACGTACCTATGGAGATTTGCATAAGAAGCTCACGCGGGATCAGAAAAAATGACGAAAACAATCTACTCGGTCAATAATCCAACGTGTTTGTTAAAGCCGAACCATTTTAAAATTACCTTTCATCTGCTCAATTTTGTTTTGTATTTTTAAGAAGGAATACCTTTGTATATGTGTGCAGTTCAATACGTGCCAATCACTCACCGAATTTTACATTATCCGATCTGTCTATCTATATAGGTAGATTATAGATAGGTATAATGGAGTGTTCTCTTTATCATATATGTCGTTTACACTCAAACTCACTTAACCTAATTTACAGAAAAAAATAATAATATTTCAAACTTTTTTTTCAAACTACTATATGTCTAAACTAAAAGTCAATAATACTAATATCACCAAGTAAACATCAACAATTAAGCCTACTTTTTGTTGAGGTATACCAAATTGAACACAACTAATGTGAAAGTTATATAATAAAATCATTATTATTGTAGAAACTGTTTGATAGCTATTCATTTGATTTTGAGCTAAATATTGTTAACTCATCTTATGATAAAACGTATACTTGTAATTATTGTCTTCCTTTGTACAACAGGACAATAATATTGTCTACATAAGCGACACTGATGAGGTAGGCGGCTGGGAGAGGAGAGACTTACCACATGTAATAACACCCCCAAAATCGATTATTCAATTGTTTCTTAAAATATTATATACCTTCTGAAATTCAACTGTTTCTAATTCTTATACATATTTTTGGGGAACTATTTCATCATTTAATTTTTATTTTGGAGTTCGTCATTTAAACCTATTTCCTATGATACGATGAATGTGAACATCATTAGCTATATGCTTGTATTCGTTTTTAAGAAACAATTTTTTGTCAACGCATTGTTATTGGCAGGTTTAGGCAGAGTGGAGTGGTACGGGGTTACCCCGCAAAATGTTTATCCACTACTCCGCTTGTCTTAAACTTTAAATACTTATAACTCATAAACTACTCGTCCTAAATTCGATTTTTATGTATCAAAATACTTAGAAAAATATTCTGCTTTGAAATATGAAATTAAACACTATGTTGTCATTCAAAAAAGTAAAAAACTTAAAAATAATAAGGATAAAAAATATTTAAAAATATAATTTTTTAATAAAAACGGTGGTTTTTTAACAACTTGAAACTATATAAAATAATATTTTAAAAAACATTAATAATTTTTGAAATAATGAGTGTTCAATGATAAAAGAATCACCCGGTATACTATTAAATATATATTTTTTTTTAGTGATCGATTACACCTCAACTTACAATACTAGAAACATGATTCAAAATAAAATATTTTCAGAATAAACTTTTAAAAAAATTAATAATTTATAGTGATTGCACAATAGCGCATATAAAGTAAATTCCGAGACTATGTATATAGCCATATAGCATAATATACCTTGGCCAAGACGTTCGATTTCATGATGGAGTTATATGGGTGACATTAAACACCTAAAAGTCAATATTGGCTCAACAGTATTTAAAAATGGCACAGTTTCTTTATCAAGTACATTTGGCATACATACAGACGGATGACCTAACTTTTATAATTTAGAATGTTGGATAACACTACAGAAAAATAAATTCTACTAAATGATACCGGGAAATATAGGTTGTCCTTATTGGGTCTATGTCAACTAAACATAAAACGATGAAAAATCTATGGACTCGTTAACCAATAAAACTCAAATGACCAGATGTATACGCGGAAATCTACGCAGAGCAATTATAACGATGACGGCGAAGTACACAATCTTGATGAATTTCTTAATTATTCTCATAATCCGTCCGGATTGCTTCCACCTCACGTAATACATTTCATAATAATTGGTATTGCTAGTATTTTGTTTCTGCGATATCTAACACCACCAAAGGCAGGCACTATTGATTGCACGTATAGACGATAGACACAACAAAAATGGTACAGCGCGAACGCATGGATTTGCGACATAAATATGTAATTTCAATAATGCTTAGTTTTTGTATTAAATACAATTTTAATGTTTATTTTCAGATTGAAACTCTATGCTCGACCTACAACCCAAATGTGTTTATAGTTATGTATTCGGTAGTCGACGAGAGGAGTTTTGATATAGCAGAACAGATGTTATTGTTTCTATGGAAAGGCGAATACATTCATACAAGAGGTGTAATATTGGTTGGCAACAAATCAGACTTGGAACGAACAAGAAAAATTCAAACAAATGGTTGGGAAATGTATTAATTAATTAATTTGTTAATATTACAAAACAATTTTGTTTTTTAACAGTTGGTCGAAATTTGGCATACAGTTGGAACTGTAAGTTTATTGAAACTTCTAGTGGTATCGATCATAATGTGGACAAACTATTAGTAGGCATTTTGGCGCAAATCAAGCTAAACCCGCTCAGAGAAAGGATGTATAACAGCAAAAGGAAAAAATATAGCGTCACAAAACTATATAAGGACTTTTTAGCTTACTTAAGAGGCGTTAAGTCCAGTGAAAATTTGTTCAGTATATAATCATTTTATTAACATGACATATTTTAATATTTTTTGTGGACCAATTTCTTTATCCAATACCCAATTTATATCCATCCCTCAAGTACAAAAATTTATAAATTTTATATAAAATTGGATATTAAAAAAAAATACATATTATCCATTTTTAGATGAAATAATATTTATAAAATATATTTATTTCACATTGTTTTTATATTAAAAACCTCTCATCAATTAAGGTTTTCTTGGCCAAATTCCTTTTGCCAAATGTTGTTCTGATAACGCTCATTGCCTGTACATGAACACATAATCCGATTAAGTATTAACATTTATATAAGAAAAATTAAATTTATGAAATTAGTACTTAAATATATATATGTATATAATATAATAAAACTATTATAATTTACAACTACCTATATTTATGCAAATTTTTTTTAAACATAATTCCTGTGATTACAAACCTTGTTTAAAAATCCTGTAATAATTCCAGCGAGCACAATATTTTCAGTAAGTACGAAAAAAAATGATAGCATCATCAAGTCAAATATTACTAAAGTACACTCTTTTCCGTAAAAAATCACTTGATCAAACGAATGCCCGTCATCTATAAAATAATTATTACACAATATTATATAATTTATAGTATAAATATTGAAATAACAATTTTATAGTTGGTTCTCGCCTATGAAAAATACTCCTTTGTCCAAAGGGTCTGAGTATTCAATCCCTAATAGCTTCTCGACGAAAGTCTTTTCACGAATTTCATAATCCAAATCTTTCAAAGCCTAAAATAAATTATATTAAGTCAAACTTATTTTTAGTTGATATACTAAAACTGTTAACACACGTGATCCAAGAAAGCTGCTAAGAATTTATTCATATTATTGTATGCCTGTCCTATTTTTACCATATCAGTTTTATCTACTTGTTTAATCCTAAACGACGAGCCTGAGATCTGTTTGGATTGGATCTAAAAAAAAAGGTTCAAAAAATAAAATCGAATACACTTCATATTTAGGTAGTAAGTGATATTATGTGATAGTATTTACATTATTCAAAGGTGCCATAACTCGTCGATAGTAAGTCTTCAAAGATGAAGGAACAGTCATTTCAAACGTCTGATTCTCCGTACCTGGCATCAAACCTCTGTGTCTTACCATATTGTCTTCTTCTCTTCTCAATTGACCAATCAAACTCTCCATGTCAGTATCCGAAAATCCATGGGCAGATCTATGTACAAATCATGATTAAATAATTTGTTACTGTTTAATCAGCCATTCACAATGATCGTATGATCATCGTATAATATTATAATAGTATAATATTTAACGTTGTGCAACTTATTTACCTGCCGTGTATGTAATAACCAAAAAACTCAGCAGACAAAATGAACACGCTAATATTGGCCAACGAACATATATCGACAAACTGCTGTATACAATTCTTTATGTACCTCTCGTATATTGCTACTGTTGTTATCCACTGTACAGAGAAAATGTAAATTTTTAATTATAAAAAATAAAATATTAATATTTTTAGTACCTACAAGCTAATCATTTTTAACCATTTATTTTCCTAAACTACATTTTACATTAAATTAACAAAACAACGCGTGTGATCTAGCTGGTATTATACGTTGAAGATTAATTTAAATTGATGGGCTTCAATATTAAAAATTAAATAAAAATCCTAAAAATCTTATAAATGTTTACTGTATATTTTAATAAAATGTATTATTACTAAAATGTTGTCATAATCAGTAACCAACGCATAATCTACCATTTCACTTTAATATGTATAATTTCCTTTTATAGAGAATTGCACCATATTAATTAAAAATTGGTTATTGTGAATAATAATTTATTGTTTGAAACAATTAATTGCGTGTAAAATATTCAAAGTGGTCTGTAGCTCTGTAGATCTGATTGTGTTTCGTGATTTACAATATTATTCTTACTAGATATGTAAGTATAGTATAGTATGTGCAATTTTATATCATTACTTTAGTCTGTAGAGTTAGTATTTCTGTACATTAGCATGATATTTTTCCCTTTAACCCAAATACATTGGTTGTCAGTTATGTCCACGATTTGGCTCATACTGAATAGAATAATTTATGTTGCATATTTTTGGTTTTCAAATATTTATTTAAAAATTGTGAAACGTCATATTTGACGTAAATATATTACATATTATTTTATTTATATAGAGATAATTTTGTAAATGAATCTTTTTCCTTCAATAAAAAATAAATATAAATTTATATTTATAAGCTGACATTTTCAGTTATATCAAATAAAAGATTACATTTTATCATATAGGCTTGTAAACGCATGTTTGCTAATACCTATACCTAGCTGTTTATTACAACATTTAAAATTTTGTGTATGACATTTAATGGAACATTAATATAAACAATTTTTATAATAATAAAAGGACATAAGCTCTTAAATAAAACTTACAGTATAATAAATAATTATTCACACAAAAAAAAACAATAGGCTTGGTGATAATATTACAAATGAAACTAAAAGAGCCTAGAGAGGCCAGTTGTGGTTCAGTGGTTGACCTCAGTCACTAACTACGTGTACTGAGGTCACGCATAGGACGATGCCGCTATAGTTCCCAAATTCGTAACCACTTTGGTTTTTAGCAACGAACCTTCCCTCACACACATGTGTTCCTCAACCAACCGTAACTCCCCTACAAAATGCTAATTGCCGATGCTTGAGATCAATAAAAAAAAATCCCTAACAGAGAAACAAAAATAAAAATAAAATATTTATGCTCTGCGTTTTAAAAAAAAAAATATTGTTTGAGTTTTTGATATTTGGCGATATAAAATCAAAAATGGAAAAGAGTGTATTAAATTCAAAATTAAGGGGTTAATATGACAATTTGTTGAAGGAATTTCAAAACTGATTGCAAAATACTTAATTATCTAGATTATTTTCGATTAATTTTTATGTAAAAACAGTGTGATAGAATTACAACATTTTTTTACACTTTTAAATGCATATTTTACAATTTTATACAGTGAAACCTGTATATAACGGACAGTTGCGGGACCAAAATAAATGTCCGTTATAGACAGGTGTCCGTTGTAGACAGGTTTCAATGTTTTAAAAATTACAATTTGTACGTACAATACATTTGTATTGTTTTTTATTTTATAATATGTATTAGGTATAATCTGTATCAATATGTATTATGTATTATGTATTATATATTATACACATACATTATAAATTTAATACTCTGACGGCGAACCGATAGAAACTGAATAAAAACGTTTGATACTCATGGTTATCATTTATACGTACATATTGCAATTTATATCTGGATATTTCTGTTAAATTGTATTAACCTAAATTGTTGTACAAATTTAAACTTTATAAATGCAATAGGTACTCGCAATTAGCGTTATCGTAATCGGCGATAATGTAATTGGTCGTAATCCGTGTTTTCACTTAATGTCCTAATTGCGTTTCTTATCAACGTAGTATGTATGTATTTTTGTCCGTTATGAAATTGTCGAGTAAAATGTTAGTGTCCGTGTCCGTAATAGAAGGACTCCGTTATAGACAGGTCGAAATACATTGGAATGCCTATCTTTTTAAGTAGCTCTACCGATCAAAAACTCAAAATATGCAATTATAAGATTCTATGCATTTTTATTAAAATATGAAACAAATATTCAAAATGAAAACTGTTCTGTGACTTTTAACCAATGTATATTTGGATCGGAGGAGAAAAATATGCTAATACATAGAAATTCTAGCTTTTCATTTATTATATAATACATAAGTTATAAGAATAATATTCAAAATTACGAAACGAAAAATCGATTGAAATAATAATTTGAAATAGACAAAAAAATTCAAATATTGTGTAGAAGATAGAACACGCAGATTTTGAAAAATAAATTTATTAAAATTGGTAAAGAAAAATACTAAATTTCACATTTACCTACGTTCTTCAACTTTAACAAGAAAATAATAGATTATTATTTAGTTTGTACCATTTTTGTGTTAGAGTCATCATTAAATTACGATGAAAATTTTGACTACAATCTCAAATAACAATATGATATACATAGATGAGTATGCTTTATGGCGTTAACTTCAATGCAAACAATAAATCACAAAAATAAATAAAATGCATAACCATGAAATTGTTCTTACCTGAACAATGTACACAAAACTGAACACGATAACAAGCATACCAAATCCTAAAATTTGACTAGTTGGTCTGTACGGAACTTTGGTTAAATGTACTTCAGGCTCAGCAACAGCCCAGTTTTCCAAACCATAAATCTAAAACAATAATTTAAAATAAAAATATTTTTTCTAGTAATATAAATTTATTTATAATACGTAGTTTTTGTTTAATATTGTTTACGATAAACTATAATATTATTTTTGGTATCTAATTACTTTAATATTATTATGATGATATCGTGAACTTCATAGGCTATAATTTTAAAACTAAGTCCAAAAACCAAATTCTGACTTTATTATCGTTTTCGATATAGGTACCTGGTCACAAAAAAGTAACAAAATACTCTAATGCACCAAGCAATTCGGCTTTTATACAACTGATAATTCAGTTAACTCAATTTGTAAAACAAATAACTCATGCGAATAACTACCTAACATTTAACTTATAATATTTTACGTTGTTAAAAAATTCCAAATAATTAATATGTGCATACTTTTAAGAGAAGTATAGTAAACAAGAGTTGCAAGTGCAAACTAATTTTTCTTTTCGTCTGTATTTCAGCCCATTCGTTTGCTACAAAATAGCTTCTCCAAATGCTGACAGTTTGCTTTTGGGTAGGCATTATACCATTTTGTTTCTGATTTGGTGAAATTCTTGGTTTTTCCCAATCCACTAAAAATATATCAATGGTTGCTTGTTTCCATATTAATCGTACAATTTCTACAATCTACAAAATACATTAACATTAATAATATATTTATATTTTATATAGGTTGTTGATATGTAAATCTTACTCAATATTGTATATCTCTATTTTACTACTCTATTAGTATGCCATAAGGTATCTTACAAAAATCTCATGTCTGCCTATGACTATACTTATATATTGATATATTTTACTATAATAAAGAGCAACTTTTAAATAAAATATGAATTCTGTTGAACTTTACTTTTATATAAATATGAGTACGAATGCATTAACAACATAATATACGATATACTTATTATATACGAATCACTTCTCAAAACCATTTTGTATACCTAACACATGTTGAATATGAAAGAGCTCAATAATATTCAAGGGAATTTTATACTTACAGAATTAAGCAAAAGGTCGTACCTCAAGAATAGTAAATATTTAAAAAGATATATATGAGCTTATATAATTATTTAGTATAGTTTAAGTTAAAATTATACAATATGTTAAAAAGTCACTTTAAATACACCAATTAAATTTTGGTACTAAACTCAACGAAGTAAGTAGGTACCATAATGAACCTACGCTTAGATGATGACGAGCTGCCCAACTAAACGTCCAACAGTTATTTAAATTATTTAATGAACTTTGTAGGTATATTATAACTTATAACTGTAATATAATGCAAATGTTTACCTAGATACCAAGACTGCCTAACTTTAACTGAAAATAATGAAGTCAAGTAGGAAATCGCACTGCTATACCTATACTTATAGTGTTGAGCGTACTTATATCATCATTAAGTAAGTCACAAACGTTACATTCAAGTTTATTTTTACTTTTGACTCTCACTCCTCCTGAATAATAAATAAAACTAGTTGTCACTCATATCAGAAAATATATTGAAACCAAGGATTTTTACCTATTCAAAAAGCGATGACAAAAAAAAAACACAAATCATTGTAAAATCGATGATATACTCACTTTTAATAGGAATGCAATAATTACATAACGATTAACAACAGTTTCCAAATCTTGAGACGGTAAAAGAATGTAAACAACACTCTGCGCTTTATAAAATAACAACGTATGAACAGCTAATAGTAGACAAACCACAAATATCATATTTGCAAAATGTGAACAACAAGTAATTGTAAATTGTCCAATTGTCCACAAGTCAATTGCCATTCTTCCACATCGTTTTGATTCACTCCACGTGTGTATACAGCTCCAGATGAACACACAACCACTAAGAATACCCAAACTCATCTGAAAGTAAGCAATTTAAAGGTAAGCTATCAGCTATCTGAAAACTCTGACAGAATATTATATAACAGCATTACGTCAACATAATGCAGTATGTCGTTTTCCATAAAAAATTCTACTGTGAACGTCACTGGGCACAGCTCATTCAATGATATATTCTCATCAGTTATTTGACCGTAATCTAAAATCATAAATGGTGGATAGATGTTTCCTTCATTTTCAATTTCACGTTGAGCTTGTACTCTGCAATTTATTAGGAATATAAAATCACGATTTAAAACGTGTAATTAATGTCTATAATTATTTTAATGTCACTTACACGAGTTTAACGGTTTTCAAGTATTGTATGACCGTTGGCAATCCTCGGGTCTTAGTAGAAATTCCACTAAACTGATCTATCAGAAACATGCGTCTCGTTAACAACCATTGTGATGTATCTCTACCCTAAAATTTAATCATTTATTACCTAATAAACATATTTAATATTTATTTTATATAGGTACATGTATCATATTCATACGTCATACTCATAACAGAATTTTTTGTTACCTTTAAGAATTCAAGGATTTCTTTGTTCTGTTTTAGGGACTAGGGAGAAAGGTAAAAACATAAATATCTATGAAAATTGTATCCACGTGATGAAGTAGTTTTAAATAATTATATTTTGAACTATAAATTGTAAATTGAATGGGATGAATACACATAATACTCCATAAAAATTTTAAATTGTCAATGGACGCACCCTTCACTCAAGCCTCCAAACCTTGTAAAAAATCTCAAATTTACTCATTGTTTTATTATATTACAGATTGTAAATACATTTATTTATAATAAAAAATTAAATTAAAATAAATTAAAAATATGTATATTTTTTTTTTAATTCGCTTTTTATTATAAAATAATTATTGCAAAAATTTAAAATATATTGTTATACATTAATTATTATGACGTTCCTAGATCATGACGTGTGCGTTATAGTATTATATTTCAGCCATTGAAATAACGTTTTCTGTAGACTTCCCGATGATTTAGGTAAACTAAATCACGAATAAAATTAATTCAATCATATTAAATAAAATCCTATCTGTAGATTGTATAATCTACTCATACAATTAAATAATTAATTGTACATTTTAATATTTATATATATATATATATTTTTTTAGAACAAATAAGAATATATACAATATGTAATAAAGTTTAAACACTAGGTAATATGGGGGGGGGATACAAGTATAGTGGACTGAGTGGTCTAAAAAGTGTGGGGTCTAATGACCACACCTCATAAATTCTAGGCTTTGAGGAGGTCTCTGGACTAATCACGCTTTAGATGGTGAGGTGGATTAAATTAATGTTATTATTTTTTATTTTATTTATTAACTATTAATTCATATTTATATCATATTATTATGTTATATTAACTGAACATTTAATTTAAGAAACTATATGTGCTTATATATAAATCATAACTATTAAACTCATTTGGGGTTTTTTTTTTTTAACTAATTACATTATACTGGAACTATAATTATAATAATAATATTTATACAATTAAGTCAAAAATATGATAATGTTCAACAAATGTATTGTATATTTAATATACTATGTTCTTAAATTAATGGGCTACTCATAATTTTTATTTTATAAAATATGCAATATATTTTACTATACTACAGAGTTGGGCAATTAGGCTATCTAATATACAATTATTATACAGTATACTATAAGAAAGATATAATTATAATTTATATTGTTCTCCAATTCTTTATATATTTTAATTAAACAATAATGAATAACACAATTATCCAACGCGTTTTATTATGTCAGATTTAATTGTTTTTAAGGGCATAACTTAATAATATATTTATTTTTTATGTATATTTTTTCATTATTTTGTCAACGTTAATTGAATGACATCATAGTTATTCAATTTTTGAAGAGTATTTAAAGTTAGGTATTGGGTACTAAAAATTGTTAACTATTTTAATTGTTCAATATAAACTCACCTTATTAGGATAAGTTGTTCCCACTTTAATGTTTCGTACCAACAACGGTATTGCGTACATGTTCTTTTTACTGTCATCGTATTGTAAGTAAAAGTCGTAAAATATGGGCTCTTTAGACCCTTGTTCGATCAATTGTTTCGCTGGTATATTGCATGAGTGAAAGTATCGAGCACCAAAACGAAATGCCGACTCGATGCCGTTCCACAATCCAGGACACACTTGAAGCTCGACGGGACTCAATTCAGATAATTTAATTAGCGATCCGTTCAAGTTGTATCTGGCCGCAACTAGATGCAATTTGCTTTTCTAAAATTAAACCAGTTATTAATACCACTAAGTATGCACTTAAATTGGTATATTTGAATCACCTAAAAAGTTGGTTGGGAGGGTAGTTAGATAGGGAAAAATATTTTATAGTAAAGTTAATACCTACTAAGTATTAATATAGAAAGAATTACCATTAAAAGTCATTATTTATAATAACATATAGGTAATGAATCCTCAAGTTAAATAGATATAATAACCTTGAGTGTTAATCAAACTAAAAATACCTAATACTTTTTACCTATTATTAATCATTTAATAATTGCAAAATAGATTTGTGAATTTGTAAATATTCTTTTAAAATATTATATGTCAAAAGCAATTTAAATAGGGGTAGGGAACTTCTCAAGGTGCTTAATTTTGTATAATAATATTAATAATATACAGCATAAATATATATATAAACTCGAATCTATTAAAAACCTATGAGAAGGCAATTCAATTTCAAAATAATGAAACATTTTTTTAAATCAATCTGTTAATATTACGTGCGCTAACTTTTTCACAGACATCCATAGTGCGATTTCCTCGTAATAGTGTAAAGACTACTGCAGAATAAGATATATTATTATGAAATATAATTGGCTTATGAGTATATAGAGAAAGGATTAATTATGGTGCTAAATGGTGTTTAATCGTATAAAATAAATATTAATAAAATATGTAAAAAAAAAATTACTATTGTTTTACAAAATATTATATCATGTCTTTTGTCGAAAATGATTAGTATTATTCATAAATTATTGTATGTTAATTATTATATGTATAGTACTAAATATAGCTATAATATTTTAGCTGTAAGTTGAATTTGTTGCATTGAATTAATGAATGTCTATAATACCTACGAATGAAGCAACTCAATTTTTCTTCTTTGATGGCACTTTCAAAATATGATAAAATCATGAAAACTATGAGAAAAACCTATTTACCTATCAATGTGTTCCACACTAAATTAACAGTCAAGGAGGCTTCACTCCTCCAGTTAAAAATCACCCAAAACAACAATGAATTTGCTTTTCTCTTCTTTATTAGTTATTTTTTAAAACACATAATGGGCATCGCCCGTTCCAGCCAAAAACGAAAAAGGTATGATTCCCGTTTCCGCCAAAATTTATTTTTGTGAAAAGACGTTTCCGTCAATTTGGGAACCATGTACAAATATTATATATTCTTATCATATAAAAATATTTTTATCATTATAAATTATAATAATACAAGTAGATAATAATAATACATTATATTTAACTATTTCAAATTATAATACAAGTATAGGTCAAATATAGTCTCAATAGAATTTTGAAAAAACATATCGTTGTTTTTAAATAATTAAAAATGCCACAAAAATTATTAACTAATTCCATTTTGAAAATCGTATTAACTGTTGTTAAACTGATGACAGACAGGACAGATACTGAATTAGAATATAAGAATTTAACATTAGTCAGATAATTATTGTGTGCAAATTATAAATAAACTATGATACAGTAATACAGTATAATATACTTCCTTCCGTTATCGACGATTATCAACAATTATCGAAGATTATCGCTGTATATATTGCTGTACCTATTTGCAATTTCACAATTATTTTCAAATGTCATTGCTATTACACGTACGTGAAGTTGGCGAGTTGGCCCACCCACTTTAGAGTAGCGACTTAAAATCTTCACCAATATTTTGCGAGTTATTTGCGAGAATTTGCGAGTTCACTTTTAGAATTTGTGAGTTAGCCGTTTATGATCAGCAAGCAAAATAAAAATGGGTGGGCCAACTTCACGCACGTTGCTATTGCCTACATTTTACATTACTATTTTATTTTATATATACCACAACATATATATTGCTTAAAAATTAAGACCATTGGTTTCCAAACATTTTTATTACGGAAAATGTTTTTTGGCGGAAACGGGAATCGTACCTTTTTCGTTTTTGGCGGAAAAGGGCTATGGTGGAAACGGCCAATATTATTTTAGCGGAAACGGGTAACTCTCCACATAATAATCAACTATATTGGATAATAAAATTTCATATCACTATATTTTATAGTTATAAGGAATTTTAAATTTGCCAATTACATTTTTTTTTTTTGTTTGTTTGATTGTTACAAAGTAAAAGTATTATGGCTATAATATTTTGCATCAGAAAACTGGGAATTCACTAATTTACATTCCTTTTCAAAAAAAAAAAAAATAGGAGAACACATTAAAAAAGAGAGTATAAGGAAGTGATCTCTGTCCCCTAACGTTCCTCTTCCCCAATTCAAACATTGCCTATCCCCCTCTGGTAAGGTCTTAGTAATTCTAATAAAATTATTATGTAGATACATTGTAGGATTCGAAGGTATGTAATTTTTCTATTATTAAATAGCTAGATTTACAATAATTGTTTTTATATCACCACATGATGGATGAACTGTTTGCGGGGCAATACTCGCCACTTTTTTTTAGTGTTGAAAAATTTAGAGTTAATGTTTAAGCTATTTTTTTCGTGGTAATTGATTAGGTGGGTAAAGTGAGTGGGCATTATAGTTAGGATTGAACTATATTTTTTAAGACTTTAATTGAACACTTTGCCATTGCATATCATAAATCATTGAAAATACGATAAATACGTGAAAAGAAAGTATTTATTGGGATTCGTTGGTGATTGATGGGTACATCATAATGTAATTTACAAGTACATACGTGACTGCCAGGTCTTATGGTGTACTTGGACGTGATTTTTTTCCTGTTCAGCGCAATAGAAGCATCTCCTTCGCCGTAGTAAATCCAAGGCAATGGCAAGCGGTCAACATCCGACGACGTTGGTATGCGTCTGTAGTCTTTGAACACCCTACACGGGTTGACTTTCCGTTCGTCCTTGTACATTTGTACTGTGCAAAGGTTGCCAAGAGACTCGCACGACATCCTGTGTTTCATCTACAAATCACGTATATAAGCTTCAATTATATTGAATGTTGCTGTTGCTTGTTATGCGTTAAGTCATATATGAAATTAATATAATTTTTTATACTTTGACACATTTATACAAAAGTGCCCTCAAATGCTTTTTCAAATATTTGGATTCCACTTCCACACCAACAATATCGTATTCGACGATGTGCGTCTCTCTTTCGTCGGGCCATAAAGTCAGATTTTGGCTGAACACGCACAGGGTTCCGTCCAAAAGCCACTCGTGGGAAGTCTGTGGACATGTGCAATTCGCCACTTGACAAGGTAAACACTTTGTTCGATCTGACGATGGGAATGTCCCGGGTGAACAGCGGATACACGATTTTCTTACCAATGGCAAACCGTTAGGTTCAGTTTCCACTGTATATTGTTAAAAAAAATTTAAAAATTAAAACTTAGTTTTAGACAAAACGTATAGGTAACCTAACCTAACCTACCTATATTTATTTCACTTTATAATATCACAATTTTTACTAACTTATGACTCAAATGTTATGAGTTAAATATTAATACTAACTTACTATAGAACGGTATGAATATGATCATGGTAGGTACAATGTAGTACAAGCTGGTAGTTTATGTATTTAACTTAATCAGAACTTAAACTTCAGACACTCATAAATTGCCGTTTTAAATTCTGAGCGGAGCGATGAATGTATTGATTTTACCATGATGTGAGTTTTTTTTTTTTCGTGTGTCTGTCATCACGTTTTGGGGCAGTAAAAGTGCTTCTATTTTTGACTTCAGTACCTCGTTCGATCAGAAAGTAAATTAGTTGGTACTTTGGGGGGTCAGAAGTGAATAATTATTTTCTAAATAATCGAGAAAAACAAACTAAAAACTAAGGGAAAAACCGGAAATTTTACGCACACTCATTTTTCGACAAAATGAAATTTGGTTTTTGATATAATTTTAAAACAAATGAACATAGATACATGCAATTTTCACCGAATGTTTATATAAGTACATTCTATCCACCATGCAATTTTCAAAAATTTTCGACTTAAGTTGAACTATTCATAGGCATTTGAAATTTTTGATCATTATTAGTTTTTTTTTAAATTAATATTGATAAAAAATTTTTTTTAGGCAGAAAAGCTTGAAAATTTAATACAAGGCTCTTAACATATTGTTACAATAGCAGTTGAAAAATAAAATAAATTCATAGTCACAATTCTTTTTTATAAGCATTCAAAATACGTAAAAATCACGAAAATTCACAAATTATTTTAAGCTAGAATTCCTTTTATATCTAAGATTTGAAAATTTAATGCAAGATTCCTTACAAGTTTTTCAATCTTTATCACAAATAAAAAGTCCACCGGAAATTCAAATTAAATTTTTATGAGCATTTGAAATTTAAATTTTTACAACGTTGGATTTTCACTGGATTTCACATTTAGTGATTTTCTTATTTTGTTGTATCTCTAAAAGTCTAAAACAAATGACCGCAGATACTTGAAATTTTCACTGAATGTTTATATAGGCATTTTCTATATTTGATAAAATTTTCAAAATATTTAGATTTGTTTACTGACAGTTTAATTTTTCAACTTTTTTAGTTTTTTTTTTTCTATAAATATCGATAAAAATTTATTTATTCGGTAGAAAAGCTTGAAAATTTAATACAAGGCTTCTAACACATTTTAACAATAACATATGAAAAATAAAATAAATTCATGGTTTCCATAGATTATTAAAAATTTTCAAATCTTAGATTTAAAAAGAAAAATTTTTATGAATTTCTAGTTTGAAATAATTTGCGAATTTTCGTGATTTTTACATATGTTGTCAAAATTCAAACTTTGAATGTTTGTAAAAAAAAAAATTGTGACTACGCATTTAATTTATTTTTCAATTTTTATTGTAAAAATATTTATGAGCTTTGTATTAAATTTTCAAATCTTAGATATAAAAAGAAAATTTTTTATGAATTTCTAGCTTAAAATAATTTCTGTATTTTCGTGATTTTTACATAATATGTTGTCAAAACTCAAACTTTGAATGCTTAAAAAAAAATTGTGACTATGTATTCCTTTTATTTTGCAACTGCTATTGTAAAAATATGTTAGGAGCCTTGTATTAAATTTTCAAATCTTAGAATTAAAAAGGAAAACTTTTATGAATTTCTATCTAAGATAATTTGAACATTGCCGTAATTTTTACGTATTAAGTCAAAATTTGAACTTTAAATGCTTATAAAAAAAAATCGTGCCTACGAATTTTTAATATTTTTTAACTTCTATTGTTACAATGTGTTAGAAGCCTTGTATTAAATTTTCAATCTTTTCTACCGAACAAATAAATTTTTATCGATATTTATAGAAAAAAAACTAAAAAAGTTGAAAAATTAAAATGTCAATAAACAGCTCAAAACAAATCTAAATATTTTGAAAATTTTATCAAATATATAAAACGCCTATATAAACATTCAGTTAAAATTTCAAGTATCTGCGGTAATTTGTTTTAGAGTTACACCAAAGTAAGGAAATCGCTAAAAGTGAAAATCCAATGTTGTAAAAAATTTAAATTTCAAATGCTCATAAAAATTTAATTTGAATTTCCGGTGGACTTTTTATTTATGATAAAGATTGAAAAACTTGTAAGGAATCTTGTATTAAATTTTGAAATCTTAGATTTAAAAAGAAAATTTTTTATGAATTTCTAGCTTAAAATAATTTGTGAATTTTCGTGATTTTTACGTATTTTGTCAAAATTCAAACTTTGAATGCTTATAAAAAAAATTATGACCATGATATATTTATTTTATTTTTCAACTGCTATTATAAAAATATGTTAAGAGCCTTGTATTAAATTTTCAAGCTTTTCTACCGAACAAATAAATTTTTATCGATATTAATTTTAAAAAAACTAATAATGATCGAAAATTTGAAATGCCTATGAATAGTTCAACTTAAGTCGAAATTTTTTGAAAATTGCATAGTGGATAGAATATACTTATATAAACATTAGGTAAAAATTTCATTTATCTATGGTCATTTGTTTTAAAGTTACATCAAAAACCAAAATCGATTTTGTCGAAAAATGAGTGTGCGTAAAATTTCCCGTTTTTCCCTTAATTTTTAGTTTGTTTTTCTCAATTATTTAGAAAAGTATTAAAAATTTTTACTTTTGACCCCCCAAAGTACCAACTAGATTCACTTTCTGATCGAACGAGGTACTGAAGTCAAAAATCGAAGCATTTTTACTTCCCCAAAACGTGATGACAGACACAAATAAAAAAAAAAAGCACACATCATGGTAGAAACAATACATTCATCGCTCCGCTCAGAATCTAATACCTATTTTATTATTTATTATTAGGTAATCAATTTAGGTACCTATATGGCTATACAAGTACATGTAATTTACCATTAATTTACTCCCTACTCCTTTTCCGTAAACAATGTGATATATTTTGTGATATCATTTCCAGTGGTTCGTTATCTGCAGATATTTAACATAATATTTGAAAAAGGTCTTCCAAAGTGTTTTGTTTCCTTTTAGATGTTATTCCAATATCATTTTATTCTATTTTTGCAATATCGACACTTATTTCCTGTCGCATTTTATAGATTAACTTCCATATCGTTGTATGGTTATACCTTATACCCCACCACGTCATGCTCTCACATATTATTATATTGTTTGTTTGATGTTCTCCATTTTATGCCGATTCATGCACGTTACATAAATCTGGTGGATACAACACTTTTATACGGCGTAGTTTTATACACTCTCTCCCGAATCAACCTTTTTATACGTACTCGTGAGTCGTGACATATATTATGTACAATCAAAGTACTCCAGTAAATCATTAGTTTCTGATGGAACAACAGTTTTTAAATAGTTCATACCTTCATAAATTTTGTGTAATGGTAAAACAGCTAGTCCATCAAACATCCCGCAAAAATGACTAAAACCTATAGGTATTTAATCTACCTATATTTAAATTATTTTTCGGAATTTTTTCCGTTTATTCGGACTTTTTTCCCTAATACCGTAAAAATCATAATATGCACTTTGTGTATTACAAATTAATTTGAAGATTTCGCTAACATTCTTACTTTAAATGCTTATGAAAGAAATATTGAAACTTTGTATTTTCAATACCTATTTTTAATTGGTGTATCGTGAAGGTATTAAGGTATATGAACAACCTATATTTATATTAAAATGTTCCAATAGCTTAAAAATCATATTTCCTAACAAAACCCTCTCTAAAATTTTAAAATCTAATCAATTTTACTGTGCCGAAAGGTGCTAGAATATAAAATGATACTTATACAACTTTAAGTGAGAAAGATTGATGTTTAAATGTTGAAATAAATTCACCCAGTGTCTGGTGTTCCAAGAATGTTTAATTTAGGCTTGTTCAATGTTAAACATCTCAAAAAACAAAAAAGTTGACATTATTATTGTATGTGTAGGTATTGTACCTAGTGTTGTAGGTAGTAGGTACCTATAATACTATTTAGTATTTAGTATTTTTACATTATAAAAAAAAAGTATATAATATTATATTTTAAAGGTTAGTTGGCAATAATGGCGACTAGGTGTGGGGGGGCATCCCAAAATATGTATATTGTATAAATCATGAAAAATGTTTCCTTCGATAAGGAATAAAATTGACTAAGAATAAGTAAGCAGCAGCTGTTTCTCAAATTTGAGATATTTACCTGATTATCAAAAATGCTTAAATTGTTTTACCATTGATTATAAGGCTAATTTTGTATTTGAAAATCTATAGGTAGTTGAAAATTTGTACCTAAAAATTCCAACTAATTTCAAAATTATTTAAAAAAATAGAGATTCGTTCTCTCCAAGTAGATTAATAAGTAAAAAATATAAATACTACAGGGTTTTATAGGAAAAAATTGGTCCTAGTTGTGCTAATGGTTACTTTGGGAGTCATTATATGGCCAAGGATGATTGAGTTAAATGTGAATAGTAAATGAGTCACCGAGTTGGGTAAGATAAGCATTAGGTATTAAATTATGATGTACAAGTATTTAATAGGTGGTAAATTAAAACAAGTTATTTTTGATATTTTAAATAATACTTACTTTCATGTAATTCTAATATTTTTTGTCCATTATATTTTAATTGTGTAAGTGTCATTGAATCCTTAAGTTTGTTAACTTATCCCACTATTCCCATTTTCTCCTATTAAGTTAAATTTTGATCCCATAGTTAGTTAATTTTATGTAATAACGTATTTGACTAATACATAATTTAATTCATAGTACTAATCTACCTATACAGGGTGATTCTTTTATCAAACAACAATTATATGGTGTTTGTGTGTAAATACTACCTAACATACACCTATAACACACAAACACCACCCAAAACCACCTAAATTTGTGAGGCTGTATCTTGTAAACGGATTAACGAAAAATGATAATTCATTGAAAAAATAGACTTTTTAGTTTATAAAATTTTAAGTATAGGTTGTCATTAAAAAATCAAAAGTTGATAATGGTTTTCCTGATAAATATAAGGGTGAAAATATTTAAAAAATATATAGCTCTAGAACAAGATGGATCTACAATTTTGAAAAAAAAGTCAATAGTTTTTGAAATAATGAGTGTTGTTTAATAAATGAATCACCCTGTATATATTTTAATTTTTAGTTAATTATATTTTCAATTATGTATTATATCACCTCTAAAACCATTGTTTTTGTAAAAACTAAAATGCAAAATTTCAACCATTTGCTACAGAATATCAACATATAATTTTACATAACTGCACTTTTGAGCACTAAACTACTTAAAATGTTTTTGTATGCTATCTTAGATATAGAATTGAATATTAAAATATATACCTAATTTTCAATTTTTTCAGTATAAATCAACAAATTTATGAGACACTTTATAGTTTCAATCTACAGAGATTCAAGATAGTTTTTTTTTTTTTATGACCATACCTATGACCTACCACCCGTTAACCTTGGCTTAAGTGAAAACTTGTATTTTTCATACCACCAGGAGGTTATTATCCATTATTTTTAAGTTATTAATTTATTTTTTCTGGTTTGTTTATTATAATTTCATACGATCTATGTCAACTTTCATTTTCATTTTAAGATTAAGTCATTTAAGTACCATATTATTATTAATAACAATAAAATAAAATAGAACTGAATAAGTATCCTAATTCCATAGAGTATTTTAATATTTTAAACTTTTTAAGTTTATAACAATAATACAATTGGGTAAGAGTTTGATACTCTAGGTAGGTAGGTAGTTTGATACTCCAAACGAATCTATAAAAATCTGATTTTTTTTCTTAGCAGGACTTTATTGTGTAATTATTAAAATTAAGTAGTAGTTACTTTATCAACACTGATAGGCATGATTCATTCCAGTTTTCTAAATTCAATGAGATGCTCAAGAGAAGAGACCAAATGATGATTAAATTTATTTCAATCTAACTCATTCAAAATACACATTTTGTACTGATACTTTAGGCAAATTTAGATAATATGTATTTACCATAATCAATTTAACCTACATTCTATGTCTTTTAATCCACATGTAACGTTTGTCTTTTTTAAACAATGCAAATTATCCAATGTGGCAGTCAAGTTTGATGGACATGGTTCACAAGAAGAAAACTCTGAAATGTTATCAACAATTCTGCTATTTTTTTCACAAACACAACTCAACCCTTGATATACAACAAAAAATATTAAAAATATTGTCATATTTTATCATTAATATAATATCCATTACTTACGATCTAAGGAAGATTTCTGGTGATCGTTACATTGTTTACATGTCATTAAACTGGGAACAAAATACTCACGCTCAGAACAGTTTTCAGGTGTAATAAACGTAATAATTTCTAGGTTTGAAAAGCAGAATTTTACAAAACTTAAAATAGTAATCAAATAATATAACTCCATGATTAAATAGTAATTGAATTTTTTAATCTACAAAATAAATAATTGAATCATTAAATCATTAAATCGTTAAATAATACAATAAATCATAATTACAACACAATGTCAGAATATATCATTTAAATATGCTTTTACACATACCACAGTTTGTTATGATTCAATTACCATGGCAACATAATAGTAATAATGGGGTTAAAATTTATTTTTATCATACTGGTTATGACAGTGGTTGTAACAGTGATTTTAGGTTTCACATACCCTTTATAAAAAAAATGAAATGCTTTATCTGCCTTCTACAATTAGAAAAAAAATTAACATTTTCCTTAGTAAATAAACAACTTTTTATGTACACACAAAATTAATAATATTCAAATTTAAGTGCAAAAAGAAATAATTTAAGAGCATAAGGAGATGTGATTATTATTTATGTCTATTTAATTATTATCCTTATATTTTTTTTTTTTTTTTGAAGAAGAAAATATATTTGTTTATGTTTCTGAAATTGAGTCTTTGTCAACATGTTCCTTTTTATACTTCAATAAAAATGCAGCTAGAAAACCCAATGGATCAGGAGGTCTGAAAGTTTTAAGAGTAACAATTAGAAACAGTTAATTACATTGATAAATATTTTATTTACTAATTATACCATAACTGAATCATCAGTAAACATCATTGTTTGGCAATTTAATATTAATTTTATTATAGTTAATCAAATAAATAATCGTTTACAGGTACTCAGGTAACACTGTTCATTACTCTTAACAAGTCTACTATCTGTATTCTGTATGCCTACCGAGTATAGTGAAACTATGCTACTATATACTCTAGGGGCCAGGGGGGTATAGTGACCGGACAGATTAAGGTATAGGTTGTGAAGCGCACCGTTGCTGGTTCAAATCCCAGTCATGAACGGCATAGCTTTCCTTGCAGTTCACTCTGTTTGGAAACAGGCCTCCCCCCACCCGGGCATAGTAGAAAAACCTAAGGGTGCCCATTCGAAATTCTACAAAAAAAATCCACGAGTTCTAAAAGCCAACAGTTCTTTCCCCATAGTTCAGGAAGACACGGAAACTATACACTAACAATTGAGCCCACAAACAATTTTCTAACATATTTTCCAAAATTAATTCATAACTCAGCTGATGGTAAACAATCTAAAAATTCAAAATAACTAAATACCATTACAGTATCACTACAACAAATGTAATAAAATATGTAGATACTGGATATTATAGGGCATTAAAATGAAATAAATACTAGAAAAAAACATTAATATTAATGTAGTTAAGCAAGTCTAAATACCTATTATGTATTTTATAAATAATAGTAAATATTGCTTACCTTTCCTTGACTAACTCCTTCATGCCTACTAACAACGCTGGTACTACAGTTTGGTCTAAATATTGGCGCATGGGTGCATTATGCTTGGGATTTTTCAGCCTTTTAGCGTTGTTCTCGGAGGAAGTTACTTTCTTTATAAACAAAAGATAAACATTAAGATTTATTTAATTATTTAATTTTTATTTATTTATTAATATTCTTACCAGGCACCCACGTATGCTATCACCATCTCTTTGTCCAATTAACACATAATATACCAAAATCCATGTCCAACAGTTCCAATTTGGTATTGTAAATTTAAATATTAGTGTATTTATGTATTATAAAACTCAAATATAAGAATACATCTGCTTATTTCAATTTTTAAACAATTAATAGAATTTTCAAGTATTAATATTGTATATACTCATAACTCACTTAAAATTAAAATACTGTAAAACACAGATTATAATCTCATATTTTTTAATTTAATCTGTTATCAATTCACTTTAATATTGAAGCTAACAATGCAAATTAAACTGAAACTGCTGGCCATACATTTTTATATATTATGCGATAGTAGAGTAAAGACAACATATGCGGGTGACAAATTCTTAATAATAAACTTTAAATACAATTTTTATTATTATCATTATAATTATTATTTTAAATTAATGCATCAATACCTGAGATTCTGAAACACTTGATTCTGGTGGGGCATCAACAGTCGGTGCCACTGGAGTAGTAGCCACTTGCCCGTTAGTCGTTTCTATAGGCAAAATAACGAGAAACAAATTATGTCAACAAATACATAAATACAACAAGATATGTTTAAGGGTTCAATTTAATTGTGAAAAAAATGTGCTCACCAGACGTTGACATATCTAAAATACTGAAGATCTATACAATTTAAGACTATATTTCGGAATACTTCAATTACCGTCGGCTAACAAATGTTCCAAACTAAATGAAATCATGAAATTAAAAAGTAAAACTTCAGTAGTTTAGTGCCTTGACAGTCTATTCTACCATTAGTCTTATAGCTAAATGCCAAATGATAAAATATAAATACTAAATACAATACTTGAACGACAGAACCTGGAAACTTTATTATTATATATAATATATATATTTTTGTAGTTTGTGTATAGTGTTTGTACACATTATTATTGATAATAACAGCGCAACGTTGCCACTATTTAAGTCATCACTCATTCATATAAGCAGCAGCTGGCTCTTATCGGCTTAAAATACTGATAAGAAGTAAAAATATTTTATTCAAGAATTAATGATATTTTATATTTATACTTTATAGTTAAATAGTTTATACTCTTTATAGCACGTAATAAGAATTGTCGTGAAATGTGTTATACTATTATGTAATTTAACTGCATAATAATGTATACTAACTACTATTTAAGTATGTAAATATACAAAAATGTATACTCGTAATGGTAGACATAATTTAAGATGTATATATAATATATGATATATCTTAATTCGTATTCGTAGACCAAGCCACTAACACATGGAAAAAATTCACAAAACCAAAACAATATTTATTGTTAAACCAAGGTGAATATAATTATATCCACTTTGTGTTAAACATTCAAGCTTCCAATTATGTGAACAACATTGTCGATGTGGCATGTGGAAGTGTGCAACTACTAAACGCAATTTAATATGTAGCTAGAAGCTAGAAAATGAAAATGAATATAAATATTGTTTATTTCAACCACGGAATATTATTTATAAATTTTAGTCCATGATTTTAACCATTATCGTGATTACTAATAATAATCTAATCAATCCTTTGCTATTCGTTGAAAAAACGAATTCTCAAATTTACTACTAAGCAGGCGTTCTTTAGGTTAGTGGTACCTAGTAATAAATATATTAGCTTCAACAGTTTTCAACACAAGTAACCGACATTCCACACTGTGAAAACTTCAATATTGCTACCTTCGCTGTCGATGCAGCTATTATTTCAATAATTATTAGTGCCGACCGAACCACAAATCTGACAGTTTGACGCACTCCAAATTAAATTACTCTGAGCTCCAAACACACACCTTAATGAACTCCAAAACCGTTTCAACCAGTGGCAAATCAAAATAAATCCGAAAAAATCAACGCAGACAACTTCACTCTAAGTCAAAATTCCCCCCCCCTCCATGACTGACTCTTAATAACCATATGATTTCCTCAAAGCTTCTCAAATGAAATCTTCCACTCAATATCAAACTCTTAAATCTTAATCTACAAACAAATTATCCACCCATAGGTGACCTACAGAATTCAGCTATGGGCATAAGTGTGCGCATGGGGTAACCGCTGCATAGTCTGCAGCTTCACTTGAAGAGCCCGTGTTTATCATACCAAAGCATTTTTGATCAGAGGTGCCAGGTTTTGGAAACGTCATGGGGGGCTCACTACCAAAATCAATATTTTCTCTCTGTTATCAATATCAAAAAATCTTTCTTAATTATTTTATTATGAATAAAATGTGTAAATACCTACTTTAAGGGCGTTATACAATTTAAGAACCGTGGAGGGCTGAGCTCCACCTTATCAAGCTCATGTGGGGCAGCAGCCGCCGAGCCCTCTTATACACGGCGTTCCTTTTTTTTGTTAATATCTTATACAGTATTTAAAAAAATGTTTTTAGTTTTTAATTTTCTCGCGACCAGCAACATAATCCAAAAAATAGATGTAAAAACTTTATAAAAAGACATTAAGTATAATATAACATGCCTAAATAATCTTTAAAAAATATAATTCAAATTTTAAACTACTTATTTCTTCTAATGTATGACGAGATGTTTCTGTTTTCAAGTTATCATTGAGATCGTTATGGTAAAACGGAATACATTTATTTAATTATTTTCCAGACAACTAAGAATATTATCATGATTAATAAATAATCCTTTCACAGATTCAAAATAACAACATCACCAAATTTGACTCAAACTTTTAAGACGAGTAGTTTTTGATTATCATTTGAACTCAAATTCGTCGTTAAAATAGTCCATCTTCGAGGTGAAGATGAAAAAAAATTATTGCTTCTTAACATGATTTAAAAGCACTGACATCAATTAAATTTATTGAGTTACCTGCACGGCTGCACAAGATACAAATTGAGTAAATTAATTTTAGATTCTGAGTGGAGCGATGGATGTATTGATTTTACCATGATAATATGTGTTTTTTTTTGTATCTGTCATCACGTTTTGGGGCAGTAAAGTGCTTCGATTCTATGAATTTGTAGCATAAAATAATTTACGAATTTTCGTGATTCTTACGTATGTTGTCAAAATTCAAACTTTGAATGCTTATAAAAAAAATTATGACCATAATATATTTATTTTATTTTTCAACTGCTATTATAAAAATATGTTAGGAGCCTTGTATTCAATTTTCAAATCATAGATTTAAAAAGAAAAAACTTTTATAAATTTCTATCTAAGATAATTTGGACATTGCCGTGATTTGTACGTATTTAGTCAAAATTTGCACTTTAAATGATTATAAAAAAAAACGTGCCTATGTATTTTTAATATTTTTCAACTGCTATTGTAACAATGTGTTAGAAGTCTTGTTTTAAATTTTCAAGCTTTTCTATACCCAACAAATAAATTTTTATTGATAGTTATATACAAAAGTTGAAAAATTAAAATGTCAGTAAATAGCTTAAAATATTTTGAAAATTGTATCAAATATAGAAAATTCTTATATAAACAATCAGTGAAAATTTCAAGTATCTGCGGTAATTTGTTTTAGAGTTACACCAAAATAAGAAAATCGCTAAATGTGAAATCCAATGAAAATCCAATGTTGTAAAAATTTAAATTTCAAACGCTCATAAAAATTTAATTTGAATTTCTGGTGGACATTTTTTTGGTAATAAAAATTAACAAACTTGTAAGGAATCTTGTGTTAAATTTTCAATTTAAAAAGAACATTTTTTATGAATTTCTAGCTTAAAATAATTTGCGAATTTTCGTGATTTTTACGTATTTTGTCAAGTGTGTAAGATTCCTCACAAGTTTGTCAATCTTTATCACAAAAAAAAAAAAAAAATGTCTACAGGAAATTCGAATTAAATTTTTATGAGCTTTTGAAATTTAAATTTTTACAACATTGATTTTCACTGGATTTTGCATTCAGCGATTTTCTTATACCTATTGGTGTAACTCTAAAACAAATAACTGCAGATACTTGTAATTTTCACTGAATGTTTATATAGGAATTTTCATTTGATACAATTTTCAAAATATTTAGATTTGTTTTGAGCTGTTTACTGATATTTTAATTTTTCAACTTTTTTAGTTTTTTTTTCTATAAATATCGATAAAAATTTATTTGTTGGGTAGATTAGCTTGAAAATTTATTACAATGCTTCTAACACATAGTAACAATAGCAGTTGAAAAAATAAATTAAAAATATTTAATAAATATACATAGGCATAATTTTTTTTATAAGCTTTTTAAAGTTTTATAACTTTTTTAAAGTTCAAATTTTGAGCTGTACAAGCTGTATAATCCATTAGAACCAGATGAAGATTCAAACATAATGCCTGCTCCCCAAAACCTGGTGTCCTGGTGCTCCCCCAAAATGAAAACATCGAGAGAAAAAAAGAATAAGAAAACAAAATTAGTGATTCTAACTAAATTCCTAGATAATATCGACACATATCTAGAACCATCAAAAAAATTCTTCACCAATCAAAAAACACAAGAGGAAAAAAAATCGAATCGATCATAAGATTCTGAAACCTAATCACACTTTACAACGGTAAACCCACTCATTTCGGAACAGCTTTTGGTACAATTTCAGTGATTGACTTAACATTTTAAACTCCTTCACTTGCTCATCACCTTGCATGGTTGCATGAGATACCTTATCACATGCATTTGGAAGCGATCATTTGCCCATAATCTCTAAATTATTAACGTATAGAAATATAGAATGAAGATTTTCAAATAGGCAAACCAAAATGGAAATTAATCTCTGCTGATTGGAATCTATTCTCATCCTTATTCCTTCTTAGAACAAAAAATGAATACACTTGAAACCGAAAATCCAAAATTTTGGGACGATCAGCTGCTGGGTTGTTAGGTTAGATTCGGCGATAACATTATTTTCACTGCACGGTGCCGAGCATCTGCATCATCTGTTTTCGATCATCAGCGACGGCTGGTAGTTAATGTTAAATGTAACAAAATACATGATTGTAATATTAAAGTATATACTATTTTATGTTAATTTAAAAACATAGACTATTAGACTTAGATAAAAGAGAACTAACCTAACCTAGGGGGGCTGAACCACTAATTGGGGTGACTAGTCCCCTCTCATATTACACCCATGACGCCAGATGCAAACTGATGCTCCCCAACAATCTGTGTGAAATACTTTCACCAAATGAAGAGAGAGCATCATCCTTGTTACTTGTTAGAATTCCTCAAAGAATTCCACCAACCTTCTGCATAAAATATAATAGCATTAGCAAAACGCCAAAACTTAGAATATCACACAAAATGTAAACATAGGTATTTCTTTTAAAACTTATTGTATCAATTCTTAACCTATTTACAATTTATTATATTATACAAATTAAGTAAGCTATACTATGTATTTTGAAACGCCAATAACTCCGGTAGTTGAGGGGTATTTGTTAAATAAAAAAAATAAACTTTTAAGTGAATAAGTGAATGTTTCAAATTAGTTTATACATTTTTTTTTATCTTCGATGAGATGAAAAGATCTACACCAATTGCGCTTTAAATGTATAGGAGGATTACCAGAAATAACATTTATTGAAAGAGTTTTGATTAGGAGATTGAAATGAAACGTTTTAAAAATTTATAAAACAGCCTAGAATTATTATTATGAAATATGATTATCGACGATGATCATCGCTTCTATCATGCTGCCGAGTTCAGTCTTCAGTGCTTGTACTCTATATCCCGTATTACCCATAGCCCCCATAGGCCATAGTATACATTTTAATACAGTCATACAGATTGTATGATCAAATATATTTTTGTTTGTTCTAATAATAAGAAAAAAATACTAGTCGTACGAATTTTAAATTTGATACGAACATTTTTTTAGAAGAATTACCTACCTACTGAATAATTTACGATTGAAAGGGGTGTTCTTATTTAAAAATATGGTCTTTAAGTATATTTAAAAATTCCAAAAACAAATTTTGAATTACTTCATTATGGAAAAAATAAAGGGTATGATCGTACTTAGTGAATCACTCTGTATAGTAATAAATAATATGATGTTATCACATAAATAAAAAATAATATTATGGTCAAAGAATTCTGTGATAACATGATATATGGCATTATTGGCATAATGAGTCATAACTCATTACTTGAAACTTGAGTGTCCGATAGTTTAAATAATTTAATAATTTATTAGTTATTACTTTAAGTCTGTAGTCACTTTACAATTCTATAATCTGTTCAACATTCTCTTAACTTTTAACTACAATTAATACACATTGACTAAAATTATAATTTATACTTAATAATGATGTATGTGCCTTGTACACCATGATAAAATATAATGCATTAATGCACGCAATACAGTACAATTTTGAATTTATTCACAATTTTACATCTTGACTGTTTGTTGATCGTTTGACTGTAGTCCACTTAAAATGTTATCGGGATTGGAATTTAAGCATAATATTAAGTATTGAATCATTTTATTGTCAGAATTGTAATTATATGACAGCTAAAAATTACTAGAAATTTTGAGTAAATACCAACATTACAATGTCAATATTGACTATTGTGTATAATATTGTCAAAAGTGTACGTTTTTATTGTGTATAATTTACAGTATATTGTGTTCCTACCTTTAATAACAGTGATAAAAAATCACCCATGAAATTGGTTGCCGATAATCAGTTTGTTTAGTAGCGGTTGAAAAATTAATTTGATGGTATTGTGTACAGAGTTATAGAATCTTTTTAGGTGTCATCATTATTCATTACAAGTAAGAAACCTCCCTGAACTTAATTATTTACTGTATGTGTTTACTGTTTATTGCTATTTGCATACAAAACAATAATTATTCACTAAAACAATTGTAACTTGTAGCTATTTATGCATGTTGGGAAATTTTTTTGTTTTATAGATTGGCATGGATCTAAACCAGTCCCAAAACGTCTACTATGATTATTTGTACACAATAAATCCAATTGCAGAACGCATACGCAAAGATGTTGACGCTACCAAGGATGCGTATCAATCGTTGTGGCTTGAGCTAACTGTTGATGAACAAAACAAGATACTGGAAGAATCAATTATCAGTCCAGAAACTGTATTGAAGTACTCAAAATACAAAAAATCTGATGTAAGTTGTTTTATTTACCATTGGGTTTCTTCCTCATCACGTCATTCATGCTACTTTATTCTGTTTTTATCTTATTTGCTTATTGTAATATTGTGTACAGATTGTAAATTGTCTTTCTTAATAAAAAAAAAAAGTTGTTTTATGGCTTAATGTCAACTATTCATAAGTGTAAAATTTGCACCATTACCTATAATGACCAAACTAGTAAAAGTCTCTGGTTGATCCAGGTTAAAATCATATTCTTTGATGAAGATTTAATTTTCCCCTGTAAAATCATACATTATTATGTATATTTTTATAGAAGTTAAATATACTGTGCCCATAATTCAATATTTGGTAACTGCAGCTGCCTGAAAAAGTTCAGAGGCAGCATAATATGGGTGATTAGGTTAGACAGATAGCATTGTGGGATATCATAATAAAAATTTTCTTATACCATTATTACATTTCAATTGTGAGGGAATTTTTTTACAAGAATCAGACATTTTGTTTTTCAGAAAAAAACTTCTGAAGGTGGATTTTCTTGGTTTACTAGAAGTCAGTTGGATCTGTGCAAACATATTGATAGTGTCCGAGAGAACTTCACTGCTAATGAATGTAAAGCTACAGTTGTGAAACGAACAGTAACCAAAGAACCGCAAGACAACAAACTCATCAGTAAAATCAAATCAAATGTTTTATTCAAATCACTAATGCCAACTGAAGACAAAAACAAAGGTGTAAAAAGTGATAGGACAAAGCCTAAATGCCCTCCTCCGCCACCACCACCATCACAAGTCATAAATCCTAAGCAAACAATTCAAGATTCAATATACAATAATCTTAATGATGATGATGATGATGATGATATCCCAAAGACAGGATTTGATTTTTTAGATAATTGGTAACAATTTACTGTATATATATAAGCACAATACAAAGGAATAAAAAATTGCCAAACAATTTCGTAATAATTTTATAGAATTTAAAAAATATTTTTAAGATTTGAGTTGTTGATCTATTTAAACAGCTGGTTACTATTAGAATTTTTTATATATATAGACAATTCTATTGTATACTATTCATTAATTTAATAATAATTTATTAAATAACATATAGTTAAGAATCAAGATTCAACAGAGCTAAAATATTATACCTACATCAAATTTTGATCTGTATAATACTATTATATTAATCTGCTTTATTGTTGTTTAATTCCAAAAATACTCTTCCATGTGAAAACGTGTATTATTCATGTACATAATTATTTATTGTTACCTATTAGTTTTTAAATGCATTTCACATAAAACTATTTTAATCACATAAGCATGTATTATTGCAATAATTAAATTTGTAGTACAATTTGTGACTACATTAATTTCTTACATAGTTATATGTATTACAAATCAATTATTTTTATCAACATCAAATATTTCTATTTGGCCATTTAAATATGTTACCATTGTCTACTGATAATTATTATTATTAATAACAATGTATAATAAATTCTGCTTATTTCATTTTTTTTTTTTTAAGTTAAGTTAATAAAGAGTCCCATAACATTGTGCGTATTCATTTCAAAAGATTATCTTGAATCAAAAACTTTTTTTAGAAATCTGAAATATATTGTAGTAAACATATTCTTTGCGTAAATTATATCATTGGAAAAGATGTTTCAATACCCAAACAGTGGTAGTGCCAGGATTTTTTTTGATTATGGCCATAACGGTAAAAAATTACAAGATTGGACAAAGCAATAATGTGATGTTTGCCTGTACAAAAAATGAACAGTATGATCTGCAATTACAATTATTTTGATTTAATGAATAATTGTTTTTCATCTCTGGCAGTGGCGTAGCGTGCGTTTCAGCTTAGTGTATGCATTGCGACGCGGCCGTAGTGTTGCGGATTAATCAATCCTAATGTACTTAGAAGAAAATATAAAAAATATTAAATTAATACAATCAAACATGTTTTTATAAAAATATTACATTATTAATACAAAAAAAAATTATTATTTCAATTTGGGAAGTGTATGCTGTGCATACACAGCATATGCACACGCTACGCCACTGATCTCTGGCATATTTTTTAGGTAAAATAAAACATTGCAAACAAGTTAACTATACAGTATTAAGTATAGATCATAAATGTATCTGAAAATTAATATGGATTAAATTAAAAATTTCATATCAACAATCTGTTAATATTCAATTGATATATTTTCATCAATAATTCAAAATATATAGTATAGTAACACAATTACTTACAGTATGTTTATTTTTAAAACAATGTCCATTAATTATATTATTACAAATAATAATACAATACATAACATTGTTAATATAAAGTTTTTTTTAGTTTATAAGCTAAATATACTTCAAGACTATATTTTTAAATTGTAGAGACTTTTTAACAGTTAAGGAGTGTAATGCTGTGAAACAAACTTGTTTTAAAAAACAACCAGTGGTTCTGTAAAATATTTTTCTGAAAATGTTGAAATCGAAATCAGTACTCGAATGGGTAGTTTCTTAACTTTATGTGCAAAGAAGATGAATAAGTATAAAAACGAGATAAAAAATACAGAATTTGGAACATTGAACATTTTAATTATAAAAGTTATAAATAACATATTAAGTATAATATATTTTGGGTACATCTATTTTATATTTTTGTAAAACTTTTTTTAAGGACTATTATTCTTAGTATAAATGTTTAACTATAGAACAACTAATTGTTAAAATTTTTAATATAATATAATAAATTAAAAACTTCAAAAAATTAATAAATAAATGATAGTTTCCAACAAATTTAATTTCGTTAAAATTAAATCTATTAAAAATAAATAAGACATTAGACAGGTTCAACTTAAATTCATAATTTATTTGATCACAAACCATTATACAAATGAACGGAACAACTCATTTCAAACTGACTAGTATCAAAATAGTACTTAAACTAAATAATATGATGATAATACAATATAATTATCAATTATGTAAATTAATGAAATAAGTGTTAAATATGGAACTATTAGTAGTAGTGATTTGCTATATACATGTAAACATTTAAAAAAACGATTTTATTTTTAAATATGTATGTTAATGAATATGAACTGTTTAATGACCGTTTCAACGAGCAACAATGCCACAAGAAATTCCAAGTACAAGGCCAACTAAGTAAGATGCTAAGAATACATGAATCTCTTCAAAAATAAACTCATCCTCATCACCAGATATACGGTTAAACCAACGTTTAGCTTTGCGTTCTTTCTTCCTTAATAAATCCTCAGCCTTATCAAGTTTCTTGTCAACAAAGCGCCCCACCTGAAATCGGTCAATACATAAAGAAATGTCTTACAAAAATTAAAAAAACAATTGATGGTTTATGTCCAATTTAAAAAGTTTAAATGAATATTAAGTATTATATGTTTTAATATATTTCTTGAATTATTGTACTTATATAATAACTTAATAGTTATTATTTTACGAAAGATGCAATATTTAAATATTAGCTTGTGAATTTGTTATAGTTAAAATGTTGTGCAAAGAATTCTTAAATGCTGCATATAGATAATCTGTTTATGAGTAGGCGACACCAAGGAAGAAGCCACCAGTAAATCCAGCAGCCATAATGGAGTTGGTCTCTATAATGTTTCTGACCTAAAAGCAATTAGTACACAGAAATATAAAAATCTCGCTGCGAGTTGAAAAGTACGAAAATTGGGGAATTTATTTGGACATAATACATTAATACATTTAATGTACACAATATTACATTGTGTATAAGTTACCTTTTTCAATAATCCTTGTTTCTTGTCACTTGTACTGTCTTCGACTTGTTCAGCCACTCTTTCAACACCTCTGGTCAATTTATCCCAATTAATTTTTATATAACCACTCGAATTGGCTAGTTGTAGAGCTAATATGCCACTTCCGACTGTGAATGCAGCAGCTTTACCTAATTTCATCATAATAAAACCGGTCGCCCTGGAAATAATACAGTATGTATAAATACAATATTATATTAAAACTAGGTGAAATTCTGAACTTAGTACCATCCAGACGCTGAACCAAAAAGCAATTGTCTGGTTGCAGACTTTTTGCCAACGTCTCTGATGACTTTCTCAATCAAAGATTTCGCCTCTTCGGCTGTCTTATCTAAATCGAAATCTTCGGATGTTGATGGACCATCATCTCTCTTGCTCACTGCAGCTGATGGTGCCATGTTTTCTTTTTTTAATTAAAAAATACTAGTATGTAAACTGGCAAGTTATTCGTTTTACAGTTGACAGTATGTTAATACAAATGCTGATTGTAATAAAAACGATGAATAATCAATATTTAAAAAAAATTATTGTAAGATGGGTAAGCGAAAAATTTCTTTTATGAAAATCGCAGAACAATAAACATGAATCATTTATAATCACTATTCTGTATTCACTAGCAACTGCGTCTAAAATCTTAATCTAAATTTATATTATAGTATACCTGTATACCTATTACATATCATTATATTTTTATTGGAAAACAAAATAATTCTGATTTTTCAGTCACCAGAGTAGCCAATGTAACAAAATAAACGGGATAATTGCAAACTATTGCATATTGTAATGTTCTGTGGTGATATTGATCATACAGTATCGTCGAACTTACTTTTGTTGCTAGATGACGCTGCAGTATACGATTTTAGTAGCAATTACTGCAGCTATAATATACCTAATTCTGACTGTGTTTACAATTTAGTCAATAATATATTTACCATATAAGTGATACTACTCTGTCCAGCGAGAGAATGCGCCAATTCTGCACACTCTCCGCCACACTACTGTTGAAACCGGTTTCGCTATGGCAGGATGTTGCGCGGGGGGAACCAGTTTTGGTCGGTGAGCGGCGTTCTCTCGCTGGACAGAGAATATGATAGTTTTACTTGACAAAATAATTGTTTATAGATAATATTATGCACTATATAGGCATAGGCGTGCGCAGACATTTGGTTCCGGGGGTGCATAGTATAAATTAGGGCCCAAAATAATTTTGAAAGCCATTATAGGTACAGCAAAATTTATATATATATATAAAATGCACTAAAAATAATTTTTTTTTATTTTATACATTGTAATAAAATAAATATTACATCAAAATATTCTATGAAATTAGACAATGTTATCATCGAACTGAGTAAACCATTTATAGCTTATTAATAACTATAAAAAAAATGTTATATATAATGTTATAGAACACAAGATTCTGTTTGAAGGGAATTCTTATTTTTCGTAAAAATAAAAGCATATTAATACTGTTTTATAATACTTTAAAATTTCAAGGTTTAAAATGTACACTTAAGTAATAATAATAATTATTATAGGGCCCTTGCTGTTTTATGTGAAAAGTCCGAGGGTGCCCAGGCACCCTCGGCACCCCCCGTGCGCACGCCTATGTATATAGGCTATATATAATTTAACTGTGCGCCTGTGCTATACCGTGATGTGATGGGATAATTTAATATTTTAATATAATATATTAAATAACAATTGTACACGGTATTAGCGATAAATTTCTAAAAAAAAAAAATTATAAAATTTGCTATAAAATCTCTACGTTAGTATATTTAGAAAAATGTAAATGAAAGAAATCATTAGAGAATAAATTTCTTTGAACATGATATTTCCAAACACTGGTAATGGATAATGACTATAATGAATAATGACAATAATATAGTATTGATTTTATATTTGATATAATAATATATTTTAATTGTACATATTATTTTGTTGTAGTATATAATTTATAACAATGGTAATGGCAATAATATTAATCTGTGATAATAGGAATTGGGGATCTGGCGACTAGGCGCCCGTTCACCAAAAATTATTTTGTGGTAAAACTAAAAATTGGTTTCAGAAAGTTCATATTATGTCTATGTATGAAACTTTAAATCACTTACAATCTAATATTTATCTATCTATAATATTATATAATATGATCCAAGATTAAAAGTTTGAAACCAATACAAATTAATATCATAGGTATTCCATAGTACATTAGTACACACTACACAACAATACCGTGTCCATCAATAATATATTAATATCACAAAACAGTAAAGATAATAAGACCTGTTGACTGTTGTAAACCCATGGTTGAAATATTCCAATTTCCAACCATATCCATGGTTGAAATATTCCAATTTCCAACCATGTCCATGTATAAACTATAAAGCTTAGATCATATATGATCTAAGCTATAAAGCATAATATTGTGTAAATGTTGTAATCAGATAAGTACTTATCTGTTATTTTCTTTATCAATAATCATATTGTGAGAAACCGTCAACGGCGTCAACCCAACTAGGATAATGGCATAATGCCAATAATGCTATAATAGTATAATGTTATTAGATTATTGAACTTTGAGATCTGACAGTAAGGCAGTTACTAAGTATTGTGAATAACTCACAACTCACCACTAAACTCAACTGTAACGTCTGTAACAACTTTACGTTACCAACTTTTATTTAACAGCGCTATACGATATAACGGTTACATCAATATTGCCAGCTGCTGTTTGAATCACATAATGCATTAATGCATGAATTGAATATTATTATTTTACTATCATTATTCATTAACCGTGTTACATCATCCATACATCATCAGAATCAGGTGACAGGTAGGTTACATTTTATATGACCTAGTATGTAGACTGTACCTATAGTGTATACTTTACTGTTGGGATTTAACTACCTTGTATATTATGTAATGTATTGTATTGTATTGTAGTTGTTAGAAAACAGATAGTACCTGTTATGGCAGTAGACCATTAATTATCCAATGACATTGAGTTGTGTGATTTGATTTTTGATTTTCTGCTCATTACTAAACTATACGATATGTCTGTTTTTGTACACTTTAATTCCATTAAAATACAATGATTACATCGAAGAATAATCATGTTTACTGCTTTTGGCTGTACCGATTTGACGTTTATTTTTAATTTTTACCATCAAACTATGTATCCAGAAAATCCAGATGTATCACTTAACATAAATATTCAGAAATCTGAACGAACATCTAGAAAACATAAACTTAAAACAGGTACTACCATATGTCTTATTTTAATCACAAATTCTAAAAGTTTATTCCATTGAACAATTTTTTTAATTTGTTTAGTTACAATATTTTTTAGATTCTTAATGTAGTATACATTCTGTAAATGGGTTTGTAGTTTCATAATTTGATGATTTATCTATTTCTCTGAGTTTAAATGGAATGAAGATCAATGACAAATATTAATATATGTTTTTTTTTATGATAAATTGTTACTGACATACATCGTCATCAAACTTATTGATAATATTATAGAAAATATAACATATTAATATATGTAAATATGTTGTTTATGTTGTCGCATCCACATAGTGAAGTCACTCATTTCATGAACTGAATATACAGATTGTGAAATTCATCCAGATAGTGAATTTTGATTAAAATACGTGAAGTGGACAAATACTTACCTATATTGTGTACTTTGTGTAATTATTATGAAGCAATATTGTTGTATTATTTTGCATTAAATAGTTATATTATAACTTATTACTTAACAGTAAACTATAACTATACTTTTATAGTTTTATAAATTGTTCTATAAACAGAAATATAAACAAAACAATTGACCGACTTAAATAATAATTAATGAACAATAGGTAGGTAGGTACCTATACATTTTTCTTCCTCATTATTTATTTTTACATGACGATTGATTATGGTATAAACTAAATTATTTTTAAAACAAGCACACCTACTTGTTTGGCAAGGAGTTTTTGCCTTACAAAAATTCTTGCCTTCCTGAAATATTTTTAATAATTTCTTACACCGTAAATTCAACATTTTTATCTACTTGATCAGTAGTGAGAAATCAAGTTGTTGATTTTTTTAAACATTCACTACTGAACCATCCTTTACGTAAACCATATTTTGTTCCAAGTTTATGCAATTCTTTTTTTATAATTATTACCTAAGTCAATGAATCAACTATTTCGTTAATATTGTTCTTCGTAGAACAATATAGAAAAGTATATTTACAGTTTAGTTATAAATTATAATATTATGATATAATATCATTATTTATTGCACGTATAATTTCCAATTTGTTATGGTTCATCAGAAATGAAGCACTTCATACCGACTTTAAACTCCCAACTGTTAAAACCCATATACATAATCTCACGATAAATTTTTTTGGCAAAGCCAAAAGCGCAAAACATTTCAAACTCAACAATAAACCCACCTTCCAGGCCGGTTATTTTATTGATGTAACTTTTATTAGTCTAGTCTTTATCTAGTCATTCATAAGTTACACAACAATAGATTCACAGAAAAATTATATATTATATGAAAAATATATATATGTGCATGATCAGCAGTTGGCCCATTCTCTTCTTGAAAAAAATAAAAAATGTAAATACGTCATATGGACTATTATCAAATATTATGTTATAAAATTACAACATTAACATAGGCGTGCACACGGGGCGAGCCGGTTGAGCCCCGGCTCCACCGGAATCTTTTAAGGGGCATATAATAACATAATTTCAAATGTATGTAGGTATATATAAATATTTAATTATAACAAAATATTCGAGGAGATCATTACAACTTGACGATTTTATTTGTCGTAATAGTAAAATAAAATTACAAATATTTGTGTACCATTAAATCGATTTTATTGATTTATTCATTTAACAAAAACACTGTGCAAAGTAATATGTACTATGGTCTATGACCAGTGAGTTAGCTGGTTGGTTAGCTTAGTTAACTCGTTAACTGTACAATTAGTTCAATCTGTAGCAGGAATGATTCGTCTAGAGTTAACATCTAAAATGATTTCAATTCTATCAACATTTGCTAATATCCCCGAAGAGATGTTAGTATCTGAGATAAAGCTTTTAAAATATTTACCTGCTACCGATGGTAAACCGAATAGTAACACTAATAGTGAATCAATTCATGAATGGCTAGAATATATGAAAGCAAATAATTACATAAAATCATTTTATGGATTTTTTACTCTACTGAAATTATTCAGTGTAATACCAGTTACAAGTTGTTTCTGTAAACGGGTATTTTCTAAATTAACAATAGTAAAAAATAAGTTAAGGAGTACTATACATCAAGACCGACTTAATAGTTTATTATTAATGTTTATTGAACAAAAACTAACATCTATAGTATTAATATTGACATGGTCATTGATGAATTCAAAATTATTGGAAATAGGAGAATTCATTTATAGTTCTTTAAATATTGAATGTAACAACTAATAACACATTGTAATATATGTAATATATACAATATATGTAATATAATATTATGTATGTACAATTTTTTGTTCATTAAACCAAGTTTTTTTTTTTTAATTTTTAGGTATTGTGTTTTCTTCATAATATTTTATTATGTTTATTATGTCTAGAAACTAGCTTATTAATGTTGAGTGCACGTACATTGTACGTCGTACAACTTGATTTTATTTACTCAGTTTTTAATTTACAATTATAGTATAAATTAATGTTTAAAAAAAAAATATATATATATATAGGGGCACTGTCCAAGTATTGGGGCATTAATTGTTGCTAGGCTCGACCGGAAATTGAAGTCTGCGCACGCCTATGAACATTAAATATCAATATCAATATCAATAAATAAATATACATTTGTTTATTACAAAAATACGCAAACATAGGTTTAGTAGGTATAGTTAAACAATTATAACATCTACATGATTGTGTGGTTGTCAAATCTTGTGTGTGAGCCAGTGGGTTGTTATATTTATTGAATTTTTTGTAAATAATAACTAAGCCGTTTTTATATATTGTAATTTAACTAGACTACTTATACTGTAATAGAGTAATAGATTGATGTCAGTTTCACTCTCATTACAATCATATGTCTTTCACAGAGTCAGTCTTTGTGTTGGCCACTTCAGTTCTTAATCTGTGTTAATATTTTCTAAAGGGTTCATAGTGAGATTCCTACCAGATAGTAAATATTTAGTTGGGTGGCCTACAATAATTATCCTTTCGAGTGTTGTATTCAAAGTTTTTCTAGGGGGTCATGTATGAATTGAGTTTGATTTGGGTTTCTGTATAACCATACATAGAATATATTTAATTGAATGCTTGTTTTCTTTTTTCTAAACATATTATTGTTGCATATCTTCTTATTTCCAGTGGTGCTGCCCCAACTAATGGTTAGATGTTTTTTATTAGCATAGGTCTAAGATATCCCGTTATTATTCTACATGTTAAATGAAAATGTGAAATACTGAGTTGTAAGGTATAGGAAAAACAAGTTACTGGAACTTCAAGAGGTGCAAGACAATCCTACTCAGTCACTTAGTTTAAATATATTGGTGTTTTGCTTGAGGTTCTAGTATATAGTCTTAAAATTGTATACGTATAATGTTTTTTGATATTTCAATTTCATCATACATATGTTCAATGCTGATTGCTGGGTAGTTGATATACTTTTTATATTTAAACACTGTCAACGGGTAGGGAGGGTGATATTTCTTATGCCCTCCCTACATCAATGTTTCAACTTTCAAATTACTTTATAATCTCTATTTTTATGTACTGTCTATATACAATGTGATCACAATATTAGGTACCACTGAATATCTTATCTGAGTGACATTGTATTAAAATGAGGTTTTCGGGAGGTGATATGTAATTCTTAAATACATATTTTCAGACAAATTTCGTATTTTTAGCTCTCTCGATACACACTGCTGCAATACAGTTTTTTCTATTTTCAAAACTAACCAAGTTAGATTAAGTCAAAAATCAGCAATGAACACGATACCAATAATCAGTACACAATGTAAATAAAATCTACAACATGAATCAGTATCATGAAATTCTGGTATTTGGTACTAATTTTGTGGTACTATATTACTGTTAGGTATAAGAGTAACGATTACATATCTGTAGCTTAAAAATCTAATTTTTATATTTTAGTATGTATGTTCCAAATTTATTAGTATAAAATATTAATTAATTATGCATAATATTATTTGTTCTAGTTCCAATAAGTATCAAAATGAAATTTGAGAAAAACATTGTTCCAGCTGGTTGGGAAAGCGACGAGTATGATGAATTTGGTGATCTTATTGAACAGAAGTCATATCATGTAGAACCGAAAGTAGAAGATCTTCAATTAACATTAATAACTGCCTGTGCAACAAATAATGTATCAGAAATCACCCGTGTGTTAAAGTGTGGAACTATTAATATCAACAGTTATTTGCATAATAGTTGGACTGCTTTGATGCATGCAGCATTTAATGGATCTTTAGATGCTGTGACATATCTTTTACAGAATGGTGCTGATCCATTACTTGAATATGACTGTCATAATGTTATAATGTGTGTATGCAATTGTACTAAAATTTCTAATGAATTGGACTTATTAAATTGTCTAAAGCTTTTATCAAATTTTGATAGTATTGATATCAACTCAAAAGATAGAAATGGACTGACAGCGCTCATGTACGCATGCTCCAATGGTTGGTTGAAATTAGTAGAATTTCTTGTTGATCATGGTGCAGATATAGAGTTGAAAGATCATCAGTTTGGAGAGACGGCTTTGTTTTTTGCAGTACGTCTCAACCATGTAAATGTTGTCAAATATCTTTTATCAAAAGGAGCAAATAAAGATGCCACCGACAAAAAATATCAGACAGTGCATAGAATAGCTGAAAATAAAAACATGGTTGATATTTTAAATGTATTGAATATGGATTATAAAAATGCACAGCTACAAGTTTATTATCCAGGAGAAGAACATAATTACTGGACTGAAGTTATGACTGAATTGGAAAATGGTTTTAGTAAAGACATTAAATCATTTTTAGAAACATTATCAATGGAAATGTATGTAGATCGTCTAGTTTCTAGGGATGTAACTTTTAAAAGTTTTCTCACTGGAAATAATGATCAATTTGTTAATATGGGGATCACTTTAACACCACATCGTAAACTTTTGGCTACAGCGCTTAAATGTTTTCATACATGGAGTTGGTCTTACCATTCTTTAGATTTAAAAAAATATGATATGAAGGCTGAAGATATTGCACAGGCATTGGGGATAATAGTTAGACAATTGCATATATTAGATGCTTCAATAAAGTACTTAGGAAATAATAGCTATGGTTTAGATCAACAGAAAGGTCAAGAAGCCATTAATATTTTAAAAAAAATTAGAACTACGGAGGATAAAATATTCAAAATATTAGATCAAGAAGTGAGAATGGATCAAGTGGATTATACAGGATATCGTAAGATAAGGAATCAAAATATAAAATCAAATATAGATAACTTGTTTGCTAGTGCAACTGTTCTTTTAGTATTATGGGGCATATTTTAAATATATTTTTTAATTTTGTTAACTAACTATTAAATTTTGTATTTATATAATTTTAAAATATACAAAATATAATTATGTTAATTTAATTAAATATTATTATTCATTTTTAGTTTTAAGATGATTCAAGTAAACATAGTTACATGTTCAAGTTCAACTAACAACTGAACAAGTATAATTAATAATTGACATTGTGTGCATTAATGACACAACTATGATTTTTATACCTTAGGTGCTTATTTGTATTTTAGTGACAAAATATAGTGTAACAATAAGCAATCATAGGTTTGGCATGATAGGAAAATAATAAACTAGCATTCACTCTAGATGTAGCATTCCGGGACTCGATACTGATGCGGACCCACTAAACTTATTTTAAAGTTCGTATAACTTAATTTAACAGAAAAAAAAGAATATTGTATTATATAAAAGTTATTACCGCCAGTGTTAAGAACAATTAAAAACTTTAAAAAAAAACTTGTAGTTTAACTGATAAAAATACTGGAGGATATAATTTTTGTGTGTAACTAATGTAGTTTTATTTCTGTTTTTTTAATATTTATTGGAGTAGTGAAGCTATTTTGGATTCACAGTAATACGTAGGCGAATGGAGAATGTGTTTTAGTTTAAATTAGAAGCCTATCATGCATCATAGGTGTTCTTAAATTTTTTTTATATTCTATAATGCCCCTATTATAAGAAATGTTGGTAACTACAAGACAATTGTATTTTATTAATAAATAAAGAGGTACCTAATGATTTAAATTGATAATTATGATATTGTTTTAATTATACTATAAATGTTTATGATTAATTAGGCAATATATTTATGCTAATAATAATTATTAGCGTATGTTCCTAATAATTTAAATAGTTTTAATAATCAATGTTCGCAATAATATTATCAATTGATACAATAATTTGAATAACATTTTTATTTAAGTACCGATTTGCTTTAATATAAATTGTCTAGGTACATAATAATTAAATATTTATATAGTATTAATTAATGATCTTAGTTTAAGTTTCAACATAATACAATATTAAATAATTACTTAATAGGTACATTGTTAAAAGTATAAAATCGTTAAAATCCTATGAACAATATTAACATAAAAAAGTAATTTTTCACAGACATTTTACTTATCAATTAAACTATCTAAGATTCTAAGATATAATAGAATTTCATCAATAAACGATGGCAGCAAGCAGAGTAGTATTGTGTACACAGATCTTTCCCTGCTGTCGGTTATAAATCGGGGAAAAAAAGATATTGGTAATAAAATTAGATAAGATAGGTACTCTGATGTAGGAATTTTAAAATGAATTTAATTTAAATTATATTTGTAATATTTTCATACCTACTCTGAAAAAGAAAAATATTATATTGATTAGGTACACAATATATAGGCAGTGGCGTGCCCAAGGGGGGAGGTTAGGGGTTATATCCCCCCATTGGTTTTTTTTTGTTAACTTCAACTTATTAGATATTACCATAGACATATTATATAAACATTTATATATGGATATGGATATTACTTTTAAAATTATCAGTAATAAGTTATTGCTTATAAATTATTATTTCCCATTGGCTATTATAAACATTCACTACCTATACGGATTATACTGATTATAGATCAGTGATTATGTATTCATGTTCATGAGCAATAAATCCTCTAAGTAATAATTAATAATTAATTATGTTTATGGTAAGATGTAAGATAGAATGATGGATCATGCATTCATGCTTATCACGTAGACTAAAAGTACCTATAAATATAAATTTTCGTTTGGAATAACGAATAACTAAGTTGTTTTTAAGAATTATTTTTCTTTTGTATATTAATTATTTTAATAAAGGTTATAAATGTTTTTAGTTTAATGTTGTCATTTTATAAACAATAGTGTATAGATATAGTGTGGCTATTTAAATTAATTCTAATTATAGAATGATACTCAATATACATGAATGTACATATGTTTAGCAATTTTTGTGTTTGGATAACCATGATTAATTTAAATGTACCTACTTTTACTAAAAAATTTATAACATTATATATCCCTCCCCATTGAAATTTCCTGGACGCGCCACTGTATGCAGGTACACGGTACATCCTCCTATCTGTATTTTTAAGTTAAAAACTAAAATTAATGTCTAATATTATAAGGTGTAAGAATAAAAACTAGAAATTAATAATAGCGTTAATTTTCGTTCGTGTGTCACGGTCTCATAATAGAAATATTACAGTTATACAATATTGTGTAAATTTAATTCTTATTGTTGTAAAATTGAAAAATAATTTTTGTCTACTGTGTACGTTTTACATCAAGGGCAGCACACTCACGCTGGATGCTGGAATTGAAGTGGTACTGATGACTGCTCCGTCTGGCGTCTTAGCTATAGTAGTACCTATAAGCTATGAAGCCTATGAATTTCCTACCGAATATAAAGTACCTACCTATAATTATATCTTGTATTGTATTAAGAATATTATGGTCTATAATTTTTATCAGAAAAACTTTGGTTAATTTATTTTTAGAAAAAAAATGGTTATGGCCAACGGTTAATAAAATAATCACAGAAAATATAATATTGTGATGTCAATGCATATTTTAAAACCGTATAAAATGGGTTATTTTTTAAAATGTTATCAGTCATATCAGCTAGGTAAGTATTCAGGGTCCAGGGTGGAGCTGCAGCTTCTCTAGCTGCCCCAATAGAAATGCTCTTGAAGCAGTAGTTTAAATACATCGATTCCTTTACGATTAAGGCTTGCTTTACATAATCGGCTTTTACTTATAGTACAATAAATCTATCAACTATCTACCTACATTATCCTATCTTCTGTAACTACCTATCTACATTGAACTGCACACAAATTTTGCTTCTGGCTTAAAATGGAATGAGGTGTGACCGTTTAGACTCCTAACTAGATGATACCTTATACCTATTCGTTCACGCACCCAGCTAAGTATAGGTACAATTTATCAGTGGCATACACACGAGTGAGAGTTGGGGTGTTCAACCCTTTTCCCTAAGGCAATTTTTACTATATGTGTAGAATATTGATGTATAAAAGTTAATAAAATTAAAAAAAATATATTTTGCTATACAATATATATTATATATAGGTAGGTGGTATTCATATAGTTTGTATAACTCTACAGTCATGTTTATAACTTCTCCCATTAAAAGTACTTCTTACGCTACTGCCATTTATATTATGTAGGGGCGTCATTGTTTTTATAAAATTGATAGAATAGAGCAAGTATAGGATGAGCGATAACTGATGAGTAGGAACCTATATTTTGGGGTAAACGGTCACTTTGTAAGATCTATTGTTTAAAATTCATTACGCGGACACTTTGTAAAGTATTACATACATGATATAGGTGATATATTATATTATGTAAATTTGAAATATAAGTACCTATATATTATATGATAGAGAGTTCGATGAAATTTAAACATTATTTTTTGTTTTTTACATTTAAAAGTAATCTAAAGATGTTAATCAAAGTTAATAAAATTTTTTTAAATGTACCTACCTGTTATTTGTTAATAACCAAACATTAGGTACTTATGATGCTGTAATATAAATACCTATATAAATTATAGTTAGGTACGTATATTAGGTACCAAATTAGATATTTTACCAAATTATATTTAAACTTAATAACATTTTTGGTATAATTTCCAATTGCTTATTAGCCATTAATCATTACTTATTAAGTATACTAGGTATTCAGACTTTTTTATATTATTCGGTTATATCAATAATTTATGTAGGTAGGTACCTAAGTAGTTAATATAGGTAATATTATGTTTACACTAGTACAAAGTGTCCGCGTTTCGCACTTTAATATATATGAATAATGAATATATGATGGTACCTACAAATAGTGACTACAACTAGGTACATTTTAGGTGTGTACGGATTATGTCCACAATAGATTTCTATTTATGAAAGTAGGCATATAGGTATGTTTATCTTAAATTGTGGTTACATGCAGAGTACTAGTCTTACTGTAATTACGTAACAGATGACGAAAAAATTCTGGTTTTCGAAGATCTTTTGGGTTCACGTGTATTATAATATAATATGTAGATACCTGTTGCACCTACTACCTACCAATGATGTATTGGTGGTATTCAGTTCAATGCTTCAATGTTTGATATTTCTATATAATTAGTTATAGGTACCTACGTATTTTATACTGTTGAATTGATAATTAACATTACGAATATCCACGTAAATACCTATGTATATGTATTAATATATTATAGATGTATAGACACAACTTAATTCACATGTTTTATGTTAGGTATCTTTGAAGTTTATTGAGATTTAGGTTTCTTTGTCTTTGTACGTTTTTTTGTAAAATATTAAAAACAAGTACAAAAATAAAAGTACGTCGAATATCATGTAAATAGTGAATAGTCTCGGAAATTCGCAATCGTAAATAAAAAGGCTTATACCATAGATAATGCCTAATATGAATTGAATCTGAAAATCAAATGATATTTATTATATTATTATTCATTAAACTACCTTAGGTATAGAATATTAGCTTTAACAGGCATAAATCGTCGATATGTTTACAAAATTTAGGTAAGGTAACCGATAAGGGCTGCAATATTGAGGTTTTCATAAATACATCATTACATCGAAGTCCCCACATGAAAAATAGCACGCATACGGTTACATAATGGCCTATGTAAGTTCCACCACGAAACATTTTTGATAATTAGAACTTGAAATTTGTTTGTTTTTGTGTTGCATAAAAAAAGTTTAATTTAATTAACGTATAATAAAATGACTATATACGTCAATATCTATATACACTATATCTATTTAATTATATTAGACTTTTTTTATTCAACAAAAAACAAATAAAAATCACAGCAACTACGTTAAGTTGTGTGCCCTATTACAAAAGTCTGATACAGGGGGAAAGTAAATTATTAATTGTATTCGTTATAAATTTTTCTTGTGTGGGACTTTACGTTTTTAAGTTGTATGGGAGATTTTTACCCACTATATTACTTACATTTGCCCGCCACATTATGCAATGATGTATTTTTTGTTAATAAATTGTAATTTAGGTACTTAGTAACTAAATTTTATTGTACAATTTTCTTGTACAATAGGTTACTGCTTATTAATATGTATATATTATATTAAATTTGTTTAATCGTATAAAATGGGATAAGTATCTATTTCGACGATTTGCACCTATAGGTAGGTAATATATGCTATGCTTTATTATTTTTCTCATATGGCACTGATAATTTTTACTTACAATTTGTAAACGGGTCAAGTATTTCTTCCACCACAAATATTTTTGCATATGAGGACCAAGAGCCGATAAAAAATAGTAACTATACATTATTGAATGTATTAATGCGTTGAGAGCACCACAGATAGCTCCTTGTTGAACTGCAAAAACATAATTGTTATATTAGTTTGTTGAAAGTATTGATTCCCTACACATTTTATTTCACGTGTAAGCTATATTATTATACAAAGACCAATTTATTATTTTTATAAGAATGTTTTAACTTAACATAATTTACGATACGGATGAGATATCATAGAAGCAACCAGGATTATTCAAAATATTATTCATATTATTCAATGTCAGTGAATCAAATGCCATTAGACAAATACCTAATAGATTTACTTTATATGTTATGTACATATCTACTTCATAAACAATAATTACATGTAATCAAAATATGCTTTTATTTTCAAATTTTCAATAATATATATTATACATAGAATTAAAATTTCGTGATTAAAATATAGTAGAATACACCTACTATCTCTTGTAAATATATATTTTTTTTTTTTATGTTGATGACACATATTGTTACCTATTCCTGGCTTCTCGAACATCATTATGTGATAGACAATTTCTATTGCATATAATAATCATAAGGTATCAAATTCTAAGATAATATAATTATTACGTATAAGAGGTTAAGGATTACCTTTAATAAATCTCAAAAATGTCCAAGTAGTGACGACCATATTTACATGATGATACACGTGTAAAAATGAAACATGAGATTGTTTTTTTCTTAAAACAAAGAATACCTAAAATCAAACATATTATTTACTAAATAATTCATTGCCCAATACTTTATAATTAATTTTATAATAAAACTATAGGTAGTTCGTATGTACATCAGAATATGTATTATGCATATTTTGTATATTGAATATATATATATATATATATTTTTTTTTATTAGAAATACGCCTTGGCAGCGGAGACCATTGGCTGACATAGTTTACATTATTTATGAAGAATTATTATATACATTATTTACATACACATGTATTGAATATTGTATTTTGTATAATGGTTTACAGCTATAAAAATATATAAATGATAATGATGAGTATACCAACATTTTAGATTTAATATAACCAATATTGCGTTAAAATGCTGGCACTTGATTTTTGAAAAAAAAATGAATAAAATGAAAGCAAAAACTTAAATTTTTCTTATCTTACGAATATTTGAATTGATTATAAGGTGATTTATTGTGAAGGTATAAATAATATTATTTTAGTTTAAATCTTTAAAGTAGGTACTTACAGTATCTAGAAGATCTAATATTTTTGATATAAAATAATGCCACGACTGTGAATAATACTGAAAATTAAATGTATAATTATTATCTATGTAAATAAATACCTAGTTATTTTAAATAAAAAATTGAAAATTAAAATTACGATTTCATATATTTTCAGATTGAATAACATGAAATATCAAAATATGATAAAAAATAAAGATTATATAATAGTTATATTCATAATGAATCAAAATGTGTGTAACGTTTTCAATTTATTGAATTGTTATTAACATGTTATATTCGTACAAATTGAAATCATAAATTTATCCAAATAATAGATCTTATGATGAATAAATTAATTAAATGCCCATAATTAGGATTTTTTATTAATAATATGTCAATTTATTAGGTAACATTTAACTTACCACATTTAAAATATGATGATTACTTTCACTCTCAATTGGATTACATACATTCATCACTAAATATGTGTATATACCGGGTGTGAAAAATAGCTGTAATTTAAATATTTAAATAAATAAATAAATTCATTGTACACAATATTTTGAATTGGCTCCAAAATAATGTAAAATCGACACAAGTGGGTTCCAATAATGCGATCGTAACATAATAAATTTAAAAGTTTTGATGGGCGATTGATTGACAAAAATGTATTTCTTGACATCAATATTAATAAAATGCAATACCTATGTTTGTATGTTTGTGTGAAACTTGGTTAATCTTATATCCAAAGATGTGAAACTCGAAGCCAATTTTCCGGAATTTATATTTTAAAGAAGTTCATGCATGCGTTTACAGCATATGAAAAGAGATTTTTTTTTATTATAATTATATTGGTAAGTAAGAGGTAGGTAACTTAAACAATAAAATGAGAATATCGCATGAATATAATATTTTCTGACATTTTCGTGATTTTTATGAATTTTATCAAAAGTATACTCTGTTCAAGTTAAGAAATATAGTGACCAATTCACCAGTTTCAGACCACAGTCGGGCAACATTTGTTTTTCACCCTAATCGAATCACCATTCTCCATATGGGTACCTATCTGTATATCATGCTCCGTGCAATAGTCGGCTTTCGACAAATAACTTGAACAGTGTAAATAACATTCAAAAACTTTTAAAAATATGGTGCCTTTAATATTTCGAAATTGTAATAATTTAATCGTAGTAATCATTTACCTTTGAGGGACCTTATGTTTTAAGTGAAAACATTTTATCGAATTTTTTAGAATAAAAATTAAAAATATTGAAAATATCTCGAATTATTTTAAAAAGATATTTAAATTATTTTGAAAATATTATCATGGCCTATATAAAATGATAAGCTTTTGGCTAAAATGTCAAACATATAATATTATATCTACGGTTATATTTTGTTTTTGAGATAGGTACAATAGTAAAAAAAAACATCGATATTATCAAACATTAAAGGTTAAAATTATTCTTAATTTCTAAAAACAATAGAATTTTTATTCTCTGTGATCCACGTGTGACATGACATAATTTACATGTTCATAATATTGATTATAATCATATACATTTATACAATTAGAGTGAAATGATCTCTTATAAAATGGATATTAAAAATAATTATAAGGGTATTATTGAGAGTATCTTAAGATGTACCTATACCAGAGGTATTCAAACTTTTTCATCCCACAGCTCCATTGGGTGTTCACAATATTTTGACGGCTCACAAACTATTATGAAAAAGTTGAAACAACATACGTATACGATATGTCCAATATGTTATATGACTCGGGTGATAATAACAGTGACTTTAGAACTAGAAATAAAACTTCAAATGGTCGCGTCGTAAGGTGTGTCGTTTTCATTTCCATAATGATTGCAAATAATATTTATGATGATTATACAAGACCTAGATATGATGTTGGTTTTCGGTGCTTTGACGCGGCTCCCTTCGTAAACTCTCACAAAGCCTCTGGGAACCGCGACGCACAGTTTGAATACCTCTAACCTATACAAACAATTTTATAATACTCATAGGAAGTAGGAACTCATTTTAAAGTTACCTGTATAATAAAAAACATTTGAGGTAGGCACCTAGATCAGGGGTCAAATAAAAATATCTTGCCATTAGGTATGTGACCCAGGCTTCATCTAAAAATTTTATGAGAAATCATTTCACTCTAATTTTTAGAAATTATTTTCATTATAATCATTATTGTGAATATAAAATTTGCTACGTTGTGCGTGGGTCAGAGAGAGATAATAAATACGCTAACATCTTCTTAAGGGATCGATAATGTGATATCGGCGATATTACAGCCTGTAGAGGTATAGTGCAGTAAAAGAGCTATTTTGAACGTGCACGCGCATGTCATCAATCTGTAGTAACAAGTAATATTGTTCACTGAAAAGTAAAAAGTAGGTATGTGGGTACCTATTTTTTGTCTACCGTAGTACCGTACCAAAAAAACTAGATATGATGAATGAAATTTAAAAACATCTGAAGCTTAATTAATTTCATCCACTAGTTTTGTTAGTGTAATGGACAACATTGCGTCAAAAACGGTCAGTAGGTATATTAGGTACCTAGTTATTCATTATATCCTATCAATAATTATACAAACGAAGTTTATATAAATATCTGTTAGGTGGGTGAAGTTATTTTTTATAATTTACTAAGCAAGGAAAGGATCCGTAGAATATTTGAATACCCCTAACATAAGTTTGCAACTTTGCAGATACACACCTAATTGATAATTACCTATAAGTATAATACATTATACATTTTATAATGTATTATGCATATTATTATGATTACAAGAGTCAAGAGATAATAATACTTGACTTCAATAATATGACAAGCTTATTAACCTCCAGAACCGATTTATTAATACATTTATTTATCTATCAAACTATAGATATTACTTAGCAAGCAGGCACCAATTTATGCGATTCAACAAAATTATCGGTAGGTAATAATTTAATGTGATTTTGAATAATTATTTATTATCTTGCATATGTTACGATTAAAACATATTAAACTTACCCCTGATACAATGAAGATGTTATAAATGGTCTGTACAATGTTATAAGCCATCATAATATGTTTTATTTTAAACGGTTCACGATTTTCCATCATCGTTGGGCCTATTTTTAGTACAAACAACATATAAGCTATCAGAATTGATAAAACTGGCCATGGTGTACTCATAAGCATCCACGAATCGACATTTTTATCTATAAAATAAAATATTTTACTATATTACAGTGCAAACTGTTGTTTATTTTATTATATATTAAAATATAGTATCTAATTTCAGGTAGGCCAATATTAATCTAACATTGCGTTTTACAAGTATTAATCTTACGATAAATAAGGTTGGTACCCATAAAAATGTTGATAATTTTAATGGGTTGCAAAAAAAAAATGAAACGTAAAATTAAGCATAACATAACATGTTTAGCCGACATAATAAGGTACTTATATAGTAGTGGTGTATAATATACTAACCGAATTTTAATTCTTGATTTATTAAGTTTAAAAACTTATGCTGCGTTTCATTAATGAAATTATTCAAATTCAAATTAGTCATATTTGTAATTGATTTGATCTATTGAAGATTCACTAAAACAAAATTATAATCATTATCATTATCATTATTGTAAATGTAGTGACATAAGGATTTTGTGATACGAGTGTATTTTGTCTGAATAATTATTATAAGGATTAAAATAAATATTTTATGAGATCATTTTAATTTTTAGTTTTTACATAAAAATATTCAAAAATAACTGAAATAACTGATGAGCAAAAAAATTGTTGATTACTGTGACTAGGGTTAATTACCAAAATACAATTTTTTTTTTTTAATTGAGTCTTACTTACATTGACTAATATGTAACCACAATAGCAGTTTAAATGCAGTTTATATATATAAATTTATATGGTGTAAATATCGTAATGATTTACACTGTATACTGTGTAGGGATGGCTAAAATACAAATATGTTCTATATAGGTAGTTATTATTATTATTTTTCAAAAGCTTAATTATAAGACTTAAATGTTATTTTAGTATAACATTATTTAAATTAGGTATTTTCGTACCAAGTATTAAGAAACTAACATTTAAATATTTAACCATATACTGATTTTGTGTTTATTATTCTAAATGGAGGAAAAATAAACTTAAATATTCAGTGAAATTATTTTTTAAACAAATATAAATAATTATATTATTTGTGGTTATATTAACTAGGTATTGAATTAGTATAGTAGGGAGATATTCTTAAGCTACACTCAAAATATACCTAATAAAAAATATTCTACTTTTTTAAACCTTACCTAAAATGTCATGTGAACAGTTGATTTTGCAGTTATAGTTTTTAATAAAACTATATGTCTTATAACCACAATTAAGTTAAATAATTTACTGCCATGTCTTCACTATTGAGTCCTCGATCAGTCTCGTAATCTCGTCAATATTTTTTAGTTTTAAGTAAAAATATAAATTAATTATACTGAAAAATAATCCAACATGAAGAATTAATATCAAAATTAGTATTTAACCATTTAAGCAGGTGGATACTAAAGTACTAATGTGAAACATTTTAAGCATAAACGAGTTTAATTACTTTAGGTTGTTATTTTAACTACATTTTAAATAAATATATTAATGTTTTTTTAATTACGACCTTTCCATCGAATTTGCGTAATGGTATTGAAAATAGTAGAAATAGATTTAGATTTTAATTTAGGTAAACTAACTCTAAGGTGAGTACTTCCAAGGTAAACAGCAATAATAATTTACACCAAAAATTTTCACAGATTGCTGAGTACTTACAATCACAAGGACAACAAAACCTATACTACCCACAAAGTGATTTTCACTGCAAGTTAGTGAAAAACTAGAGGAATTTCCTTATTTGATTATAAGCTGTTTTAAATATATTCTTTTCACAAATACTTTCAAGTGTAAAATGATGTATGATACTGTGATGATTTATTGTAATTAAAAAAATGATATTTACAAATCGATAGAATATTTTGATATTGAACCTTCCTAACATTATACTTTACAAATGTGATGCAATGATGTTCAAACGCATCTGATCATAATTTAAAAAAAATTATGTATAAGCAATTTAAATATATTTATAAGTAAACATAAAATACATTACCTATATTGGCTATTCTTAATTATACATATTTTATACAATTTTAAATTTTTATATTTTATACTTAAAATAAAATTATAAGCTGACAAACTTTACCATATTTTATAATACAAAATATTAGTGCCTACTTACCTAATTAGTTTCCCTATGCATCGAATAATAGTTATATAGTTAGTTGTTTGTATATACACAATAGGATATTGTGTGGCAAGGGCGGGAAGTGAGCCATTTCAGTCGCGGGCGTCGTGTGTGGCACGAGCCGTAAGCGAGTGCCGCATTTCGCCCAAGACTGAAATGGCCTTCCCGCGCGAGCCACACATACTATTTTTTGTCACGCCCCTGCGTTCATGGAAAAGGTTATGCAGGGATCTATGCAACAATTATAGACTATTTTACAAAAATAATTTCATGGAAGACATTTTATTTTATTTCAAAATTACAATTTTCACTTTGTATATTTTATTATTGTAACTGATAAGATTATTATACTAATATACTATATTATTACTAACGCATCGTTCGACGCACTTATCTAGGAATAGTGCAAATTAAATATGTTTAAATGTTTATGCGTTATGCAAGGAGGTTATACTATACATTTAAGATGTAACCAAAAGTTTATGTTTTGTAAGAACCGTGGTAGGTATATATTTTAGTTTCTGGTTGTGCAAGGGATACGCGCCTGGCGGCCGGCACTTTTGGGGATTTCCTCTTTTCCGCCCGGCACTTTTGGGTATTTCCACTTTACCGCCCGCTGGACGGAAAAAGGACGCTTTCGAACGCTTCAATCGTGGTCGAAAACCAAACTTTCGGTGCAGGCGGGACAAAAAAGAGATTTTATTTAAAAACGTCTGTACAGTATTATTTTTATTTCTACATATAAATCGAAATGTATCCGATAAAGTAGGTATATAGGACTGAGGAAATCAACTTTTTTGTAAGTGCAATAGTAGATATTAATTTTTTAAACTAGAAAATGCACACCTTTGATATTGTGCATCAGATAAATAGCTAACTCAGTTTTTTATTTTAAATTATACGTATACGTTTATTTTTTCAACTGATAGTCATATTGGTTTTTGATTTTCAGTTGTTATAATTTTAGATTTTATTATTTAGTTGCAGTTCGGTGCCGACCGTCGTAGAGTAAACACGCATGTTACTCCTTATCGTTACCCGATAGCGTCATGCGTTTTATATTCAATTACCTGCTTGTTGCGTAACTATATACGCGGCCATTCGATATGTATCGAAATAACACGCACAATAAACGCAATCTATCGTCATCTCTGTCCTCTCCAACAACTGACGAAAAGAAAAGCAAAATTTTTGTCACCCCAAATAGGTTTGCCGCCCTCGAGGATGGCACAACTTCCGAACCAGAGGTATTCAGTCCACCCCCAGTTACAGATGAGCTACTAGTTCAAGGGGATAATTCAAAGAAAACGTCTACTCAACCGACCAGCGACGGATCTAGCCACAGCGCTCCGACAATCTACATTAAAAATGTCACTAACTTCTCAAAGCTCAAGTATGATATTATTTCCATTTTGGGCCCAGACGCAGTTACCTTTAAGTCTTCTATGGCATTCATAACGATTCGTTCGGCCAATTACAATATTTTTACTAATGCTGCGTCTATTCTTAATAAGAGCCGTGTGTCTTTTCACACACACACACCTCAACATTTACGTCCAATTCAAGCTGTAATCCGCCACTTACACTACTCCACTCCCACCGAGGATATCAAGACAGTCCTTGATGAATTGGGATTTTCTGTCCTTAACGTTAGCAATATTCAGAATAAAAAAACAAAGGCACCGTTGCCTCTATTCCTAATCAACCTTGAACCAAAGGAACACAATCTAGAAATATTTCAAGTAACTAAGTTATTAAACTCCTTAGTTATAATCGAAAAGCCCAGAAAATCTCACCAACCTCCCCAATGCAAAAAATGTCAAATGTACGGACATACTCGTAACTGGTGTAACCATCAACCACGTTGCGTCAAATGCAGTGAAAACCACCCCACTGATGAATGCACCAAATCTCGTGCCACACCGGCCAAGTGCGTACTTTGTTCCGGCGCTCATACCGCCAACTATAGAGGCTGCCCAGCCTTCAAGCAGGAAAAGAAATATTATCTCAAGAGGCGCCTTGCACGAAAAATGAATAACACAGATAATAATGATACACCGGTTCCTCCAGCAGTCCCTCTGGCGGCCAACATTCCAACCGAACCTCCTCCTATCAAATCGAAAAACTACGCAGAAGCAACGAAAAATCACAACACGAATGGTTCATCTCCACCCATCTCAACCATTCTGTCCAACTTTATTTCCAATCTAAACGCTATTATTAGTCCTCTTATCTCCCTGCTAACCACAGTCCTCAATTCACTTCTAACTAAAGTTGCTTAGTTGTTATTATTTATCATTGTTAACAATAATCACCTCATTATGTTTTTATCTTATCTTTTTTCTCTCTATTATTTTATATATGCTAAAACTATTATTAACATTATATTCATACCAATGTTATCGTTTAAATTGTACACACAAATTCTATTTATCGTTTTAATCTAATTGTCGAACTATAATAGTTTTATTGCTGATGGTTCTAAAAAAAAAAAATAAAAAAAAAAAAAATTATTTAGTTGTGTCATATAATTATTTTAATAGGTTTTTATATAATATTGTGTTGTAAATGGTACGATATGTGTATTAAAATAATTAATGTATTTGATAAATTTCCAGTGTTGAATAAAAAAATATTGAATTTTTTTACTAAGTTGTTTGATCAGAAAGTATTACATTGTATAAAGGTTTTCACCATAGAATATTTAAATTGTAGGTAATTAAATAATGTCTCGACGCTTAAATGCTCTATTATAAGTATAGACAACCTTGAATAGGTACAGATTAATGATTTTAGAATCCTTGGGATGTTTTGTTTTCCAAATTAAATTGTTAATTTGAATTAATACATAATTATTGATATAGTCTATAGGTACCTATACTGAATCACAAATTATAATAGTTATAAACTATTATTTATGAAACGTTATAGGAAAATGTATACTATATATGCTTAATGTAAATTTTTAGGCCTAAATGATCGTCAGGCTATAAACTATTTGGGAATAGGACGTTAGCGCCATCACTTAGATTAATAATAACATTCTTTTATAGGCGCATAACTGTATTTTCATAAAAAAATTAAACGCGATCAACTATGTTTGACTATAGGTATTTGTTATAATAATGTTAAATAATACAAATAACTCATTTAAAAATCGTATATAGATTGACTTTATTCGTTAATTGGTCATTTGAAATACAAAAGAGTAGTAACCTTTTTGAATTTTAAACTTTGAAATGTTTGAAATAAAAACATTTTGAAGCGTGTGATATACTCATATTATATTATTGGTGCATCATACTTGTTAGTGCTGTTAAATTGTTAAGAAACACTATGCGCAAACGACAAACCAAATTTTACCTGGAGAAATAATGATGCAAAAATGACGGGCATAAAAATATTTGACGACTAATAAAATTAAAATACATATAGGTACATTTATGATTTTTTACATTTCTACATTTATCCAATGTTTGTCACAGCTCTATAGTTTTTCTGATGACTAGGAGACTACTGAGAAGATTTAACAATTACATTTTTAAGATAAGATTTTCTATCTATAAAGATGTCACATAGGTACAACTTTTAGAGCTGTTCTACTATACAATATCTATCTATATATATATGTATATATAAAAAAAATGATCAATTCGTTTCTTGTGGCTGTGCGTTTATACTTTGTATAATTACCTATCGTAATTTTACGTTTGGGACGTAATACTATGATCATTCGTAAGTCTCGCTACAAGCTCGGTGTAGGTAAATTTTGAAGAAATACAGCTAATTTAAATATTTGAACTAAAGAGTTAATAGTGAGAAGTATGTATTGACTTCACGTATTTCTATTAAATGTAATCAGGTTACTGATTAGGCATGCTGATATAGTGATATACAATCATTATGGACAGACTATATTTGAGTTGTAAATGTGCTATATTATAAATTAGCATTACTTAGAAATTACATTTTAAATAATAAAACATAATTTACAAAAAACGATTCAATTCTGAGATATTTATGATTCCTAGTAATATATTGGAATTTGAAATTATTAAAACAATAATTATAAGTTACTACTTAATATTGTATATTAATTGAACTTATGAAAATTTTCAACAATAATTTTTCATACATTTTTTTAAACTAATTATTTCTATAGCTTCATACTCGTATATTCACTGAAAATGGGTTCGTATAATTTCATCAAAAACTAATAAACTAATACAATTGGGTTTATTTAAAATGTTTATTCTTCTGCAGTACCTACTACAATTATGAAATAAATTTATATATGAATACAAATTGGGTGATTAAGCAATCTATAGTTTTCGAAAATATCTTTTTACATAAATTGAAATTATTATAAAAACACATGTTTTAAAAAATAAATATTCTCTACTACTTTTGTTGTTTTCGTATCTAAATTTTTTACTTTTTGAAAGACAATAAACATTTTTAGTTGCATGTTCCAAGGCAAAATGTTTTATGAAAATTGTTGATACATAAAAATCAAATTAGTTTTATGTAAACAACTCGATCAAAATGCTGAACTTCGATTAACCTATATTTTCAAAAAATCTACTTTAGGATATTAAATTCAATGTATTTTTTAATTAAAAAATTAAAATACTTAAAAAGTATTTAATAAGTTTATCACAACACAAATCTTAAGTAATTGTTCACAATTGAAATCTTGAGGTGTTCATATAGAAGCTACACAAAGGAATTTAGTATGGATTTTGATATTACTATACAGTTTTTGTAATTGAGAAAGAATTTCGTCATTTGCATTATATAATATTGGATTTCAAAATTAATATTTATTATAGATATTATAAAAAAATGTTTTTGGGGAACAAAAAATTATTAACTTTTCATAAAAGTACACACTGATAAATTACTTAAATATAATCCAAAAATTAATAATCAATAATTAAAAATAATAACATAATTTTGTATCAAGAGTATCTTACCTTAGATAATAAAAATAGTTTGATTGAAAGTTGAAACGTCCGTTTAAATGCTCTTAGGTTACTTAATAAATGAAAAATGATTTAAGTATAATCTATTACACACACGCACACATACTCACACACACATATATAATATATATTATATATTAGCGTTATAGTGTTGTATTACATCGATGAATAGGCACTATATGTTTATGCATGATTAAAGAAATGTTACTAAACGATATGGTGTCGCCGGCATTACTTTATAATGAAATACAAGCAACAGCTGTAAAATTAAATTTGCATTTTACACAGGGTCAGAGACCATTGATATAATTTATTACTGTTTATCACCATTAGCAATGCCACCACGAAAGAACTTAATAATTCAGTTACCAAAAGTTCACGGAGAAATATTGGCGAGTCATGTGTTTCAAAAAATAAGCCACGTTTACTTGCAATAAAACATGTTTTATATGAATTATGATAAAATTAAATTATAGCTAGATATTAAGTAGGTACCTACATTTTTTGTGTCTACTGATATAGTGATATACGATTGGATAAAAGGTTAAGCCACTTCGAGATTACAATTATTTTATTCTATAAGCTTTTAGCTAAAGCTTTTTTGTTTTGTAATCACTGTGAGAAATCCATTTTATTGTTTTGAATAAGGTTTTAAATCACATATCCTAATATGAATTTGATTCCCATGTACGTGTTGTTGTATTAATTCGATAATAATATCCTAATGTATAACAATGATATATTTTATTATATGATGAAATTATTAAAAAACGAAAAATCTTAAGTGTATTAATCTAAAAGTGTAATTTAAATGGTATTTTTACAGCATAATCGAATTATCTATTTTAAAGGTAGGTATAGGCATATCGCATATGTAGATACATCAATATGAATTTTAGTCTTAAGAATACGTGATACCCGCATGTGTAGTCTTCTCCTTAAGTGCATTATCTAGTAAATTTTACGTTCAGCAGAACACGTGTAGCTGCGTTAGCTTAAAAATTAGAGTGAACTGACCTCTTATAAAATTTAAAGGCAAGATTATTATCTAGACAACCTCATATGCTTTTTATTATATATTAAATTTAAAGCGAGTTATGAGTATTTTAAAATTGTAAATTTTTTGTGAATCTTAAAATACTCATAACTTACTTTAAATTTAATATATAATAAAAAGCATATGAGGTTGTCTACATAATAATCTAACCTTTAAATTTTATAAGAGGTCAGTTCACTCTAATTTTTAAGCTAACGGAGCTACACCTACACGTGTTTTGCTGAACGTAAAATTTACTATATAATGCACTTGTATGGAGGAGACAACACATGCGGGTATCACGTCCTATTAATATTGATCAGAGGGCCAGAGTGAAGACAATTCATAGATTACTTGAATCATACCTATTTCATCTATAGATGAAATAGGTGTAATAGGATCACATCACTTGAACTGTTACAACTATTTGATTCTCGATTGCAACATCAAGTTTGCAAGAGTTATATAAAAATTATACGAGATGATTATTATAAATACAAGAGACTACCTAGAACAAATTTAAACAAATGCTCAAAAATATTATAGTAAACTATTTTATCTCAGTCGTTCATAAAATTAAATTTGTTCTAGGTTAGTCCCTTAGTTTTTTTAATAATGTCTTTGTATAATTTTTATATTTCTTGCAGACTTGGGATTCCTGATAATCAAGATTCAAAAAGTTGTAACAGTTCAAGCGAAGCGATATATACACCTAAATGGCTATATATATATAACACGCAAGTAATAAAGATTAATTTTTATTGATTGGCTTTCTAGGCTATAGCTCGGGGCGAAATTATTTATTGAGAAGTAGAAACAAAATATGAATTGACCTTTTATTATGTTTTTTTTTTTGTTCATCCAACAGATGGGAAAAATATCAACCTATGGGTGGTTAGAAAACTGTATTCTTTCCCTTACATAAACAGCGTAAGTTGTTTTTAAATACCTCAGATAGTCAGTTATACCAAGTATGTGTATGAATATAAATATATATAGTATATCTATCTATAGGGTGAATCATGAAGCGTAAAACACTCATTATTTCCAAAAGTGTAAATGTTTTTGAAAATATAATTTTACATAGCTTCAAGTCGTTTACAAAACCATGTTTTTATTAAAAAATTATATTTTTAACATTTTTTTATCCCTATAATTTTTTAAGTTTTTTACTTTTTTGAATGACAACATGTAGTTTTAATTTGATATTCCAAAACAGAATATTTTTTTAAGTAATTTGATATATAAAAATTGAATTTAGGGAACGTAGTTTACGAGATATAGGTATTTAAAGTTTTGATGAGTGGAGTAGAGTGGTACGGGGTACCCCGCGACATATTTGTCTACTACTCCGCTCATCCATACTTTAAATATTTAAAACTCATAAACTACTTGCTCTAAATTAAATTTTTATGTATCGAAATACTTAGAAAAATATTCTGTTTTGGAATATCAAATTAAAACTACATGTTGTCATTCAAAAAAGTAAAAAACTTAAAAATTTATAGGGATAAAAAAATGTTAAAAATATAATTTTTTAATAAAAACATGGTTTTGTAAACGACTTGAAGCTATGTAAAATTATACTTTCAAAAACATTTACACTTTTGGAAATAATGAGTGTTTTACACTTCATAAATCACCCCGTATATTGTGTACAAATTAACATTAGTGTTCACAGATATTTATTGTGTTTGTTAGGTTTAATGTAACTTTAATAGCTTAATCTCTTTTTTGAAAGGATATATTACAATATATTATTATGTAAGCTGAATGTTTCATTTTTGCGTTTTATATTATAGAAATTTTTCCATTATCTAATTTAATGGTTTGGTTTTTGATCTTCTACGTATTTACTATTACCTATACATATATATTATGTATTCTCGTATAAATTTAATTGTTCCTTTTTACTACGGAGGTTGTTTCTGGTAGTAAAATGGATCTAGTTTGTTCTTTAAGTAATCAAAAGTAAAAAATTCACATTAATTTTTAAATTAATCAGGAAAAGCTAAAAATTAATTTTTTAAAACAGCAATATTCATGCAATACCAGTTTTTGACGAAAACGATTTTTTTATTATTATTAAACACTTGGTGGCATACTGTCATGGACCATTGTACGAACAAATTATTTTACAATTTTAGTTGAATAATAAACTGTTAATATAAGTGTATTATAAATGTTTTAACACATTTAACCATTTATGTTTTAATCTCTAAATGTTTTTCGTTATTTTTCTTTTATACAAACAAAATAATCATACATACTTTTCTGATAAATTATTATTTTTTACACAGAATTAAATTTAAAAAAATATTTAAGTACCTGATTAAATGACTATAGGTATCAAATTATTGTATTTTTTACTTAATATATTCCATCTATTCAAACCATTTTAATGTATGTCACTATATATTCACTTGTAAGTTAATAACAATAATATATTATAATTAAACACATACATTACATTGACCCATTCAATGACAAGATACACGCAAAACTTATTGTATAGTGTAACAACTTGCCCGGGACTTTTTTTACTCAAATAATTAAAATGAATTAATATTTTATTGTTTTTTTACTGTATCAATGTATTTTTAATATATTTACATATGATTTCAATTCATTTAATTCGTTGTCGTATCTTAAGTAAACTTTTGAAAAAAAATAGGTCAAAGCTCAAATAGTTAGTTATCTTTTGGAACTAGGAAGTACCAATTTAATATATATATATATATAGTTAATCAAAGTTGCAAATGGAAATCCCTACATCAAAACATAGAATAATTATATTATAATCGCATGTTGTTAATAAACATAATGTTAATGTAATTCTTAGGAGTTAAGGATAAAATTTAATCAGGTAATGTATCTAGGACGATATTTGTTTAATACAATTTGAAGTTTACAAGTTTAATTAATATAATATAGAAGAATGAAATTGGAATATAAATTGCTTGATTATAATGTATATAATATACAATCCTTCAATATATACCTTAAATAATGTTATGTCAAATATCTAAAAAAAAATAGGAAGATCTAGAAGATCTATAGGTACTTACAAACACATAAAAATTACAACAGAATATCTAAATCTAAAACCATTATTCTGCGTTAGAATTTGTAATTACGTCAAATTTTCAAATTTATATTTTGTATGTTGTTTATTTGTTATATTATAAAAATCTTATAAGGAGCTTTGTATTATATTTTAACGTTTTTTTTACCCAACAAAATTGTATTATACATGAATCGAAAAAAAAACAAAAAAAATTTGAAAATTTAAAATGATTATAAATATCACAAAAAAGTCAAAATATTTTTAAAATTTGTTGGTATACAATTAAATTCTAATATAAGCATTCGGTGAAATTATCAAGACTCCGCTGTTGTTATTATTTTTGATTTACAACTAAAAAACAAAATTGATTTTGTCAAAAATGGATTTGCGTGAAAATTCCCGTTTTCTTTAAATTTATTTTTGAGGTCATTAAGGTTATTTTAAAAAAATACTGGGAATTTTTATTTTTGAACCACCAAAGTACCATATAGATTAAATTAGTTATCAAAAACCATACACCAAGTTTAAAGTATCAAAAAATTAAAAATTAATTACACATCGTTGTAAAATCAATACTTACATACTCGTAAATCGCTCCGCTCGGAATTCAAAAAGTATTTACTTATAAATTACAAATTATTTTCACTTATAGATAAAAATAGATTACAAGATTGGAAACTGTTATTTTTACCTACTAGTCTTTTGTATATTAAAATCCAAATTGATGTTTTTTTTTTCAAAATGAAAATTATCTGGATTTTATTAATTTTATACGTGCATCATGTGTGAATTACATATCCTATCTGACCAAAGTAATACTCAAAAATTAAATTAAATTTTATTTTATTTTGTTCTTGTCTTGTAATTTTTATTTCATTAATGTTTTTAAAATTATTAATTATTCGAGTAGTGAATATTATTCAAATTAAATCAATTTACAACAATGTAACATCGTTTTCAAATCTAATTTTAATATGATTATCATAATTCATAGTAAATTAATTATAATAGCCTTATAAGGTCATGATTTTTGTTTTTTACCTTGTCTATATATTACGCTGGTTGTTGTTTGCGCCTTACTATTGTTAATTTTGACCTTTTTTGTAAGACAGTTGTGCATCGTTCAAATTTTGGATTATACATCGTTTGCGTATTGATTGTTCAGAAGGTTCTACAGCATTTTTGCATCAATATAGAAATTAAAATAGACGTTCATTCAAAAGCGCAAGTTGTTTTCTAACTTTTATTTTAAAATTTGTTCATCTCTAAATTTACCCATATAATATTAAATTTTCAAATATTGCTAGGTATTTCTGTTTTAAAATATATATTATGTGCCATTATACCGTAGTAACTAGTAATATTGTGTTAGTAATCAACAATAATACGACGAAATCGTTTACAGTGGACTTCTGAATGTCAAAAACTTGACTAGGTATACGAGTACATTCAAAATCATTGGCTTAATTATACCACCGGTTAGACAAACAGGTTTCATTTTGTAAAAATTATGGATCATTACGATATATCAAGTATTGATTTATAAATTTTTAGTGCTTAATCAATTAATCAATTTGTATACAATTTATTTTTTTACTCAACTTATGTTTGTTTTTTTTTTTTTTTTTTTAGTATAAATGTAATTTTGCAGAATTACACTTTCGAGTTTTTGACGAATTTTGTCAAAACTTGATCTTAAAATTTTTTTGAGTTTATCTATCTTTATTATTTTTAAGTTTACAAAGCTTAAATTATTTACGATCTATATAATATAATTTTTTTATACCCTAATTGATGCGCATTTGATGTACAATAATTTGGTGTAAGTAATCTGACAATGTGCAAATGATGTATGATATTTTTGGATGGTTAAACAGATAATACGCAAATGATATAAATAGCCATACTTAGTACTTATCATATATTAGTACCTATTATAAATTTATACATTAGAGTTCATAAAATAATAATTTAATTGACTTATTTGACTTATGTCAAATAATTATCATTGATATATGTGGTAATTATTACAAAACATTATTAATTGGCTTTGGTGACGTTTTACATTTTAATAAAGGAAGTTATTATGGATATAATAAATATTGTATAGTGTATAAAAGAATAAAAATAATATATTATACAAAAAGAATTGTTTTTTTTTTTTTTTTTTTTAAATGAATTTATGGTTGTTTTAATTTATATATCACATATGGCTTACTTACAAATATTTAATAATAAACAGAGTAAAATAACAATTAAAAATAGTTTAAAATATGATACATATACACTGTAATGTCGTTAAATACAAATACGGTAAATAAGGACATTTAAACATAGTAGGTACTCAAAAAAGAGTATGCTTAACTACAATTGAACCAAACACATAATAAATGTTTTACTTGAAATCACAATTTATATGTTTTATATTTATATTAACAATGAACATTATTTAGTTTTAAATTTTATTATAATATTGTAGCGTAGATTGCGTAGAAGATATAAATGTCATACATAAATTTACATTTTGAAAAAAATCATAATTTTAATTACTTAAATCAATGTTGAATTACATGTACCGTTAATTACTTATTTATGATTAATGAACGGTATACATTGTATATATTATATATATACAGTATACACACATACACACACATGCACACACATTTAAATGTCTTAATCGTGTCTGGTTCACTGGGTCTTGTTTTTTTGTTTGTAGGTTTTTTTATAGAATTTAACAAACAAATAAAGAAATAAAAATACGTCAGCAAATATGTATGCAATGAATATTCTAGAAAAAGTGCAATTAAACACAAAAAGACCTGCACAATACAGCATTCCAATTATAAATTGTATCTGGAAATTACACATTATTCGTTAGACACACACATTTATTGTTAAGGATTTTAGGAGCAATGAATTAATACACGTCTTACTATTTGTATACGGGTTAGGTATTTTTTCCACCATAAATGCTTTTGGATGCTTGGCCCAAGTGCTGTTAAGAAATAGTAACTGTACATGACTACGTGAACAAATGAATTAATGATGGTTCCAATTGCAGCATTTTCACCTATTAATTACATATAGGTAGGTATAGTACAATCGTTATTAAATAAATGAATGGTACTTGAATATGTTTAAAATATTTTTCTTACACTTTTTAAAATAGACATTAAGAACAATGGATATCAGCTATTATGGTAATGTGAAACATGTAGATGTAAATATGTAATATTACTTTAGTATTAAGTATTAATTTATGTATACCTATTTAATTATTTAATTAAATCAATGTATTGCGGTATATCGTATATGGGTGTCCTAATTAACTCACTTATAAGTCAAACCAACAGAAACCTTTAGGTTTTTGGTAGGTACTTATAATTTATTGGTTCCTACTTTTGAATTCAGTTCAACAAACCATCAAATCTGGTTATGTCTTACAGACCTATAAATTTACTATCCTTTTTTTCAAAAATTGTTGAGAAATTAATTCTCAAACGAATTTTACCTAGTATCAGTGAAAATAAGATACTTTCTGACCACCAATTTGGTTTTCGTCAAGTTGATGAAATTTCCTACTCCCTGGAGAAAAAATTATATTGCATTTGTATCTTCCTTGATATTTCACAAGCGTTCGACAAGGTATGGCATAATGGTCTACGATTTTAAACTCAAAAAATGTACACCCTTCCTACTACCTTCTCATTAAATCATACTTAACTGACCGCAACTTCCAAGTATGTATTGTGGCTCCTTTGTCTCATAAAAAGCCCCTATAAAAGCAGGTATTCCTCAAGGTGATATACTTTCCCCGATGCTATACAACATTTACGCATAAGATCAATCTACGACATCTTACACGGTAATCGCAGAATATAAAGATGACAAAGCAATAATTTTCATCAATGCAGACCTTCTATTAGCTTCTAGAAATTTACAAAATCACCTACATCTTATGGAAAAATGGTATACTAACTGGAGATTCAAAGTCAATTAAGATAAATCTTTTCAAACTACATTCAATCTAAAAGTCTCCATGTCTAAATGTTAATATTTATAGAATCCAAATTTCATCTTCATAAACAGTAAAATACCTAGAACTTCTATTAGATCGTGAGCCCAACACATTAAATCAAAATGGTTACAATTAAACAATCGCTTACGAACTACGCACACTAAGCTCACTGCTGCACAGAAATAGACACACTAAATTAAACATCAAATTAATAATATATAAAACTCTTTTAAAACCCATCTGGACCTACGGGCTCTAGCTGTGGGGTAGTGCAAAAAAATCAAACATACAAAAAACTCAAACTTTTCAAAACATTTCCCTAACAAAAATATTAAATGCCCCTCCCTTTGTTTCCAATCTTACACTCCATAATGATCTAAAAATAGCTACAGTGCTTGATGAAGCAAAATGCTACTGCAAAAGATTTCACACCAAATTGAGAAGTACTCAATTCTAATCCTCTTAAAAAAACTATTTACCTTGTCCATTCCAGGTAATCCCTCAAGACAGCTTAAGAGAAGATGATGCAAGACCTTCTATCATAAATTTAAAATAGCTTAACTTAACCAACCAAAAAAATAAAATGTCGAAATTGGTATTGTCACTAATGGGTGACCTCAAAATATTCATGTAAATTACTCTGTGCAAATTTGCTTATTATTCTTGATAAGAACAGATTGTAAATTTCTTATAAAAAAAAAAAATTTTGTATTTAGGATGTATGATATATGAATTAAATCAGTAAAATCCAATTATTATATTATATTTTCAATAAAATGATTTAAGTATCAATTATATGTACATTGTTTGCATCTTAGAAAATTTATTTTAAAATTATAGGATATTTTAATAGTTTCATAGGTTTTCCATTATTATTTTTGCTCCTAAAAATCTAGATTAAAAAAAAGACACATTATTCTATAAGAAGTAGGTAGAATAGTTTTGTTACCTACTGGCTTACTACTCGTATATGCTTTTAAAATGCATTTATATTTATAATTTACAGCATCAATAAAGATTCATTAACGCCGCATTGTATGCTTCAATTTACGTCACCTTAAAACATTATATTACCTAGTGATTTCTCGTGAAAACCCTTGAACACCAAGACGACATACATTTTACTTTGTTTTTTATGTGTTCATTATGTACTAATAAACAAATAATACGAGTAATAATATAATATTATACACAATTCTTACTTTTGATGAATCTGAGGTGGGCAAAACACGTGATTACCATGTTAACATGATGGTAAACATGTAAAAATGAAATGTGCGATTGTTTTTTTTTCAATACAAAAAACACCTAAAAAAAAAATATCAATAGAAAACAAAATGATATTGAGTAACTATAAATATACATTTATCATTGAAATTTTTTTTATTTCAATGCATCTTTACACTGAATCATGTATACGTGTATTGCCTATGGCTTGTTTTGTTTTAATATTTGACAAGTAAAAACTAAAAATGAAATTCAATATGGACTGTAGTTTTTTACGTTAAAACATTAGCTATCTTTCGTCCATCGTACCTACCAATAAAACTAGTTTTGCGGTAAGCAATCTGAAAACATATTTGAATTATTTTTGAAGTTTACTTAAGAATTATAATTTAACTTTTTTAAATTATGACTATTATAGTCTTATCTAGTAAGGAAAATATAGTTGAATGTGATTTTAAATTGTAAAAATTTAAGAATTTTTAAACTGTGTTAATACGGAATTAAATTTGTTTAAATCGGGTCAATTGATCTCAAGTTAACTTCATAAAACATTTATATATTTTCAATTTTATTATCGTATTGTTAGTTTTGTCGATGCGATGGATACAAATTATTTTGTTACGCTTTTTAGTAAAAAATTAATTTGTCAACCATAGATTAGTGAAATTTGCTAAGCCAGCTTTCTTTTAGACACACATTAAACATCATTCACACGACAAGCAGTGTTAAAGAAATGGAATGCACCTATACTGAACTCCTTAAAAACCGAGGGTTTTCCATTAAAAAGTCCTAATAAGTAATTTGTCTCATTGACAAATCTTCCGTAAATTAACCTAGATAGCTATATCAAATATTAAAGGACTATCCGACTAAAAGAAACCCGTCATTTATTTTTCAACCTAAAAATAGCAAACAGACTGACTAACATAATAATGATACCATTAGAATTTAGTTGTGATTTCGTTCGCTAGTTAAGGACATATTTTATTAGATTGCGCATCAGAGATTTGTTGATCGTGACGGCTGCCAAACACAAATCTGGAAATATCTAGCAATAATCACCAAAAGTCTCAATTTTTTCAAATGATCTGATCAAATTTAAAACACTAACTACCGTATAATCCGTATGTTACTATATTCGATTTTAGTTTAATATTTTTGAAAAAAACATCACTGCATTATAATATTATGAATTTAACACAAATAAACAAAGTGAAATAATTATGTATCACTGTTCGTAAATTAATTTTTATCATAATATTCATGCCAGTTAAGTATAATTGGTAATTTAAATAGATTGTATGTGTTGAATGTTCATCTAAAATTTTATCAAAATAACTTTTACTTACCGTGTCTAATAAGTCTAATATTTTTGAAAATGCAAAATACCATGATGCAACATGTATCTAGAACAAATAAATCAGAGGTATCATAAATTTTTTTAAAGCAAGTACATATAAATACAAATAAATGGTAATTTTAATATTATACAATTCAAACTAAAGCTGATATGGACAATGATCATTGGTACAAAGGTGATATTGACTTAGTTTTATGGGAGTGTGTGATCACTAAAATAACACTAGGTAATTAATGTTTTTATGCATGACTTTGGTAGATATGTATTAATGTTACACATTTTGTTGAGTATAATATGCTTTTTGATACGTATCTCATCTGGCCTATTCTCAACTATAATACCTTATAGGTATCTAAGTATCTTATAAACGTATAAGATAAACATATAAAACATAATATTATATTATATGCAAAATTAAAATATATATGACAAAAAATTAGGAATACATTAACTTAATATTCTAAATATTTAATACTTCTTGTTTTCTTACTTGAAAATGTATCAATTATTTGTTTAAGATACATTAATAAATGCAAAATAATAGTATCTGAAATGTATTGAATCACGTACTTGGAATGCATTATTATAGAGCATACAAAGATATCGCTCTGCATTTCAATCAGAATAAGTAGTAAATCTATTAAAAATAATTTTAAGTGAGTTTGAAGCCACCCAAATCCAGTGACACCCTATCATGCAATCTTTATTATACGATTGCTCGTATTAGCTATTGCGATTGTATTGCCATGTTTTAGTATCATCGTGAAGACTAGACTTAACAAGAGATGGGGAGATGGACCATAAACGATTAGATCTGCTGTATATTATACAAAACTATAAGCTATAATATAGTCATAATAACTTATAAAAAATAACTACACAATAGAGTATAGTTGTATCAAAATCATGATAAATGATGATATAATGTACGTATATTGTACGTATGTCACTATGTGTATTATACATTATGTATTACCTAAAATGAAATATAAATTCGCTTAATATGAATATGATCAACAATATTATTTTATAAGCTTATTAAAAAAAAAAAAATGTCAAGTGTGTAATAGTGAATGAATCAAAAAATAAGACAAACATTTGAATTGTATTTTTTTTATGCCATACTTTATTATGCTATTTTTTTTGATAATAATTAATATTGCTGTTATGTTAATAGACGTTTGTATTGGACTTCTTCAATTTTTTTGTATTATCAATGATTCCCCAGCCTCACGAAAGTTAAATTTGGTGTTGTAACTTATTTTTCCATCAGTAATTTGATATTAAATTTGTTTAATTTTTATGAGATTTTCGAGATTCTATAATAATAGTTAGTATAAATTCCTAAAATATTACATTGGTAGTTTATTCAGTACTAATGTTATAATATTATAATATAACCTATATTCAACCCTATAAAAATCAATTTCTCACCTAATTACAGTAAAAATAAAAATCATAATGTTTGACCAATTACTAATTTATTATATTAAAATAAATTTAATAACTTTTTGTATTGTACAAGTACATTGTTAATTAATGCATTCAATTAGTTATTTTTTATTATATACATTAATCAATTACAGGTATTATGTTTATTTTTATTTGCTAATTTTGGACTGATCAGAACATTATTTAAGATTCTGAGCGTAACGATGAATGTATTGTATTTAAAATGATTTGTGATTTTTCAACTAAACATTGATGATATTATATAAGCTGATATTCTGCAGTAAATTAATGAACTCCAGTCAATTAATATTTGATATGTAGGTACTGCACACAAGTTTGTTTTTTATAACATACATTAAAAATGTTAGTAGAAAATTCCCAAACATTTTTTACGCTTATATCAAAGAAAAGTTTATTGGAAAGTTACGATATTTATAGTCATGAAATATTTTCAATTATTATTATTATTATTTTTGTATTTGATTATTTATACAAGTATGCTAGGATGGCACAATGGCTTATATTCAGAATCATTTTTCGTATGCAATGAACTCAAATATAATACATTAATTTTAATTAAAATTACATGCTCGACATTCGACAATTACTGTACCTACAACTGAGTGGTATCCACTTGTCAATCTTTATATAGTTATAAATAAAAATATAATTGGTTTGAACATTTAGTATTTAAACTATTACTTAAAAGTATTAAAACAGTTAAAATATTTATTTATTTTAAAATTTACAAAAAATGTATGTGATTTATTAAATTCTATCTAAGTAATTCCATTACAACGATGTCATCATCAATATCAAATGCAGGCTAAAGTAATTTTTACGTTACAAACATTGAGTTGGATTATTGATGACAATCTCCAAGTGTCTATCAAGTTTTTCTTGTACATTTTATTTATGTACATTGTAAATTTATTTTTCAAATTCGATTTCTGTGTATTTTATTGAAGTGTATTGACAATAACATTTTCGTAGAATACTTCTGTGTCAAGTTTTTTTTATCTATAATTGCTTCATTCACATATGTTATCTAAATTTTAGGAAATTATCCAAGTATTCTCTAAACGATTTATAAGTACTTTAAGGACTTGATCTAAGAATGTAGATAAAGAATTTTCCATTGATACTTCTATTCGCTAGTTCAAATAATTAATTTTGGAAAATGTTTGTTTCATATAGATGTAGTTTTATAAAGTACAATTTTCTTCCATTTTAATAATTTAGTTGGATTGTTATGAAAACTGCGTGTAATATTTACTGACATTTAAAACTTGGGATTATAGTATTACAGTAGTATAATACCTAGTATAACCAAATCGAAAAATTTAATTTTTTTTTTACATTAATTTTATTAGTTTTATTATTATATTGAATAGTATTGTTTTATAAAATATTTATGAATTTACTTAATAAATTGGTCACATGAGTACGTCTTAGTGACAAAACAAAAGGCCTCTGTATTATACACATTCTATGATTTTAAGATATGAACATCAAACATATTTTAACCAATTACCGCAATAACCGTGATAACCGAGTGTTAAGCTCCCGGAATCACTAGCTAGAATCGCTAAATTTCCACCATCGTCCAATTCGTTATTTCTACTAATATACTTAAGTAAATGTATAATATAATATGTAAATTTATCCTAATAGTGAGAGAATAATTCAGACAAAATTCGGGTCTAATATCTTTTTAGGTTATACAAATGTTTATCTTTAAAAGTTTTGGACCTTGTCAAGAAATTAGAATTTTCTATTTTATTTTAATAAATTCATAAATGTATTATTAATGAAAATGCTGTAATTGAAATTTGAAAGATTTAAATAAATTACTTATTGACTAGGTTTTTATCTAGCTAGAAAATATTTGCAAGCACCTACTTAATCTAAGTATCTTTATGTTATTGACACACTTCCTGACCTTGTTAGTTACTTTTATAAAATTCAATATTAATACTGAAATGGTTAAAAACGATTTGTAATGCTAACTAGGAACTAATTATAGTAAACGTAAACTTTAAGTTAGTAAATATATTATTATGTTAATTATACTTGATAAAAAATATTTTTACCTCATGTGCAATGTTACTTTTGGTATTATCAGGATGACATGCATGGTTCCACAAATAATTAAAAACTTCTGGTCTAATTAATTGCTAAAATAAAAATTTCATCACGAAAATAATTTAATAATCAATATATTATTATTTTAGAATAATTATTTTTTAAATATAAATGTATAATAATTTTATAAACACATTAATTGAAGTGTTATAATAACACTATTAAATATATCCAATGTAATAATAATATTAAGGATTTAGCTATTAATATTTTTGTTTCAAATTTTTTATTAAAAACACCCATTTTTTAATTTTTATTTGTGTTATCTATTACTAACACATTACATTACGAATTTGTCGTTCATAAAATCAAGAATAAAGGTAAATAAAATACTATTTTAAAATGTACAAGGAACTTACAGTTTTTTAAATTCTCACTCATTATTTCAAAATTAAAATATCATAAAAAAATTATGAGACTCTCCAGACAATATTCTTGCTTTAAAATTTATTAATATATCGATTAACTCAAGTATTAAAATTAACAGAGTAAAATTAATTCTTCTCAACACAAAAATTGAACAAACACATATGTGTATAATGTTTTTAGGAGTTCTTAAGAATATTGTTATAAGTATATGTATATATCTGCACAGATACACGTGGTTGATTCATCATATCATTAGTTCAAATTAAATTATTTCTTATTGTAATAATAATAAAAAAATATGTATTATAATTTATAACTTTTATAAACTCACGTAAGCTAAAATGTAACTATTAAATATAGTCTGCATTAAGTTATAGAATAGGACCATGTACTTAATGTTAATTGGTTCTCGGTTTTTCATTAATTTTGGGCCCAGCTTAAATACAAATGTTAAGTACAGTGCCAAAATACTGCATACTGGCCATGGTGAATTAACAAATAACCATGAGTCAATTGTTTTATCTAAATAAAAATATTATGATATTATAGGTACTTACAAAATATAATGTTTTAAATAATAAAATGTGTTATAGAAAAAAAATTGCAAATATATTTTTAATTTATTTTATAATTAGTAATAATATCTGTTGTACATTTATTAACATACCTTTTTAGTAAAAATTAACTAACCTGATTTTAACTCTTTGAATAAGTTTTGGAAAACATGACCATGTGTTTCATTCATGATTTTATGAGTCGCCTCTACCAATTTCTATATTTTAAAATATTTATTTCCTGAAACAATAATGGTTAAGTATTGTGTTAAAGATTATACACCTAGTACCCACCTATATAACTAATATCACTAAACATATTGTTTAAATGTAGCGTGTTATTTTCAAAATAAAATGCTAACGCGGTTTCAAATAATTCCAACCTAGTTGAGCTGTGTTTTAAATTGCAGTTTAAAACTTCCCGATTCCCCAAGTGTTGGTAACAATAACATTTGAAACAGAAACAGAATGTATTGATAATATTCCTTTGAGTTATTATTCTAGAATCAATAATAGTAGTTTGAGTGGTATTCTCTGCTTTAATTATCAATAAGGTATAGTTAATTTTTTGTCTGTTATTATAAGTGATAAATAATCAGAGTTGGAGTTTTGTGATCTCACGAATAACACAATAAATAATATTATAATCGTATTTCTCCAATAAAATTGGAAACACCACTTTGTGAAAGTTAAACACACTTTGTATGTCCTTAATGTTAGGAAATATATATAATTGTAAGAGGACGTGATGCTCGTTTTTGCTGTCTTCGTCTTATATTCACATATTCTAATAAATTTAAAATACTATAATACTATATGATCTTATTATTAGTTTTAATGTCAGAGACTTAGAGTATATTTACCTATTTTCAATAGATAGATAAGAAAATAACTGGTTTCCAACGATTTATCGATATTTTTTATATTATAAAGCGAGATGTAAGAATGTTTAAATTTCAATAAATTATACAGGTACCTAGGTATTATGATGCATATGGTGTATGTATGGTCTATAGACTATAATGTTCTAATAATTCACATTAAGATTGAAATATCGAAAAATCGTATGGCAAGAAAATGTTATTTTTATCGTTGAAAAATTTTATGGGAAAAGATCAATTATTTACTATAATATTCAATATAATAAAATTGTATTGAACGAAAATATATTTTGTTATGATGCCTTGGTAGGGAGAAGACAAGAACCTCAGGAACACGCCATCATGAAAGTATGAAGTTATGATGTGATTGGTTATTATATCAAATTTTTGTTCATAAAGATAACGCAGTCATTAGTACCTATCTTATTTTTCATAGTATTGGTAATAATTCTTAATAATCGAATCGGTACGTAAGAATCAATTTTATAAAAGGTTAGGTAACCTATCTACATTAAATCTTTAAAAGCATTTTAAATTAATTTATCAGTCCATTTTATTTTATTTAAAAAGTGCTTATTTTTAATGAAGCACATTAGCCTTTTTTAACTGATGGAAAATTAAAAGATAATGAATTTTATAAAATGTGTTGTATTGTTATCATTTATTTTTATTTTTATTTAGTGTCTCTGATATTTATTAAATATTGGTTTTAGACATAAAGTACAATATAAACACATTGTGTGTTAATACTTATTATACAGAGTATTTTACCATCATGTTTGTTCAATCAATAATTATAATACCGAATATTTTAAAAACATTTCAAAAATTGAATCCTTTATCATTTTCATTGAGAATGCGAATTAAAAATATGGAATATTTAAAATTTAGGCAGGAGAAGAATGGTAAATATTATGTATAATACGTATGTATTAGTCCTATTATGGTGGGCACTCTGTATATTGATCTATCAGTTTTGATTCGTGGTTATAATACATAATCGGTTAGTAAATAAAACAGATCTGAGCACTATAGTAACTACTTATACGTATAGTTACAGTAATATACAGTAATATTATTGTTTCTATGCATTGAAATATTTCTACGTTGACGGTTTCGATCAATTTCGAACTATATTATGCTTTTGGTTGTATATATTCATTAATGTTAGATTCTCAGTAAATAGATCCCTCTGTGAGTTACAGATTATTAGTATATTATGTTCTGTTGAAATAAAATTCTGGTAAGAAATATTTATTAGATACCTATGTAAGTAGTATAGGTGTGCTCAGACTTTTATGGTAGGGTATGCGTATAAGGTGTGAAATGATCTCCCCTAAAATAAAATGCCCCTAAATAAATTACCAAAAAAATAATAGGCTTTACAACATTTTTTTTACATTTTTTTAAAAATGAAATAATATTTTTATAAAGACGTGTTTATTGAAAATAATATTATTTCAATATTTTTTTACATGATTGAACCACAAACTTTGATGGTACTTATATTATAGTAATTATTTTGTTAGTTTTTCTTTCTAAAAAGTGTTATTTTGGCACAGTTAATTGTATATGCTCTCTAAATAAGTATCTGCCTCCAGCCTATAGGGCAGCAAACATATACCCTATATACCCCGTGATGGTAATCACATAATGAATTTGTCTCTATAAATGAACACTTACAATATTATTAGCGAACGTTTGCATTTAAACCCTGAATGTTTATAGTAATTCGTAATAGACTCACGGTCATTAATTTTGCAAAATATACCTACATGCGGCTATGGTTCAATAAATAAGATTGAGTTATTTAATACGTAGTGGAAATATCAATATTTGTATATCTAAGATATAACTTATTAGTTTCAAGAAATATTTAGTATCAAATTCTTTAGGTACTCCTTTCAGAATTTTGATTCCTTGACACCTGTAATGGTTTCAAGTTATGTGTACTACTGGATGGTTGGCCGTGATACCATATAAAACAGTAGTAAACCTTTTTAGCATGCAATATTACTATAAAGCTGTAATACTTACGTAGCTATTATTATAGATTTATTGATTTATTATTACTATGAAATTCAATATTATAACATGATAACATGATAATACACATGTCCATTTTACACTTTATGTTGCATCCACATGGACATTTTTTAAATGTATTTATTAGGTACACCTATTATATTAATTATTAAACGAATTAATCAAATTCTATGACTTTTCATACATATCTAGTCATCTAGATATCATACATTTTTAAATCCCTTGGGCTATATTTTTAACTTTATGACATTATTTTGTGTTTAAAAAGTTAATAACAGTATGATAAAAATAATGGACAATTTAAGACTAATTTTATTTATGCGTACAAATTTAATATACCTGAACATTTTTTAATGCATGTAGGTACTAACTAAACAATAATTTAAGTAATATTGAATTATTTCAAGTTTTTACTAAATACTTTATATGTATTTTTTAAATTACAATCAGGCAACAAAAGAACACATTGTTATGTTAGGTATGAATAACATCCAATTTTATCATAATATGAATTTTAAACGAAGGTAAGTTTTTTTTAAATTCCATTAAGAAAAATTTATCACGAATTTCGTATTCAATTAAGGTTCATTAATCGAGAGTTTTCAACGTTGATAGTTTGGAGTACTTTTAATGTTTAAATAACTCAAAAATAGTCAAAATATTTTAAAATTATACCATGAATACAATTAATTCCAAGTATTCAAGATTTTTTTTTTTGTTTACTAAACAATTATCGTAAGTATTCCAGTATTTGTGTTTTTTTTTTAGATATTCACTAAGATTTCATGAAATAAACTTCAATCTTCTCTCTCACCTACTAGATTTAATTTCCTACTAAAAATCACCATTGAAACATTTTTACTACTGTAACTCTTGATGATAGACACACAAATATTAGAGACTCATTTTATAATTGTAACACTATTCATCACTCCATTTAAGACCAACAACTATAACAAATTTCAAATAATTTATTACCATAAATCTGTAGAGTTACATTATTTTACAACTATTACAAATTACAAACTCATAAAAATATATTTTTTTGAAAAAGTTTGTCATTGTATTTTGATTCAGTGCACCAATTAATCGGAGATAAATGGATAGTACTACATTTTTTAAAGAAAATGTGTAGTGTGAATATAATTGAGTTAGGTTAAGAATGAATTTTTTTTATTGAATTAGAAATGCATATCAGTGTATATATATAATATGTATTAAATCGATTTCAAATATGTTTCCATTAATCATAAAAATTATAAAACGAAAGGTATATTACTTTATTCAATGGTTTTTGTTGCGTCAGTTTAGTAGAAAAGGGGTTTCCATGCAATAATTCAAAAGTTAACATTTTATTAATAGAATATACAAACATATTTTAGCATACAATTTCCCTTTTAAACCATTCATATTAAGATTATTTAGGTAATTTAACTATTCATAACTTTTAAATAGTTTTAGAAAAATATAAATACTTAAAAAGGTTATTTCTTATACCTTTTGTTAAAAATATTTATAATTCACTACAATATATAAAATAGGTAGTGAAATATTTAAAACTTAATGCGTTATTTTACCAACTACTTTATTAAAAAATAGGTAATTAATATATATATATATATATATTGAATTAAAGAATTAATAATTATCTTACCTTTAGACTTTAGTTATAATTTTATAAAAATTACGTTACTGTTGTTTTGAATGCTTAACTAATCATATTTATTGTTGTCTATGAAATGTTATCAATAAACATAATAGCTGTACTGCTTTATACTGACATTTATTGGTCGATGATACTCAACACGTTATCCACAAGAGACAAACTTCTGAACTGAACAGTATTGTTTCCCTAGCTTTGTTAATATATCAACTGCACTAAAATGTGTACTAATTACGATATCAATAATTATTTGAGTAGGTATGTGACGTAGGCATACTTAATGCCTAATCAAAAATCGTAAATTATAGATAGGCAACTCGTTTCTGATAATTATTAGGTGGTATATAATAATTTGTATACTACTATTGAATAGATAGACTTTAAATTATAATTGTAACGATTAGATGCTTTTATATAATCCATTTAGATAGATTGATTTTTTTAAAGCTTGATTAAACATTTAACGTCTACCTTCCACCCTTGATAGGAATTTTACCACGATTCGGATTGCGAATATTATAAATAAATTCCTTGCTGTTCGTATTTTATTTTCTCCATAATATGTGTTATTTTATGAAAACACGTTTTATTTAGTACATTTACCTAAATTAATTAATATAACATTATAAATATAACTTTTTTAATATTCTACTAAACACATTTTACTATTTATTGATGTATGACTAATTTTATTATTGTTTATGTAGGCGCTACCAAGTGTCAACTAGAGATAAACTATTATAAGTATGCATTTCCACGAATACTATGAGTATTTTAACTTCAGTTTAATTATTAGTTACCAAATAAAGAGTAGGTACTAAAAACAAATGTCAAATTATACCCAATTATTTACATGATATTTAAATTATTATTTTTTGGATGACATTTTTGAAAGTGAAAATGTACGGATAAAAATATATTAAGTTATGAGTTATTTAAGTCTAAGCGTGAATTATCAAAACGTCCCGAAATAAACACTCGAGATTAAAATATATGTAGATTAGTTTATAGATACTTCACAATAAATTTATTTGGATTAAAAATTGAAAATTATTCAACTATTTTGAATGAATTGGACGGTACAATTTATTCTTAATAACTTACGCAATATTAATTATTTATTCGTGATTCATGAATAATCTTTTCAAAATAGTTTGACAATTTGTTTATATATCTATTGAGTACATGAGTATTGTTGCTCAGACTTTTACTCATTTTTATTTTATTTTTATCAATTAGGTAGTTAACATTTTAGCTCAGTAGTAGAGTTTAATCAATACAAAACATATCTTGTTGATAACAAAAAATCAAACCACTGCACAGAATACAAATATAATGAAATTATAGTGGTAGAATAATAATAATATGAAATGTATGTTTGATTAAAACCTAATTAATATTTTGCTAATTGATATTTATAATGGAAGTTTAATGAAAACGATTGCAAAATTATAAATTCAACCACTTGAAATAAACTATGATTACTTGTACTGAGAATAATCAACACTTTGACTATGAAACTATTTGCTTAAAGTTTCGCCGTAGAAACCAAGTGATTCACATTTTTCATAACTTAAGGAAATTTTACGTCCGTCAATATTAATGACTTGTGAAAGGAAATTTGATAAAATATTATTGAGATAAACAAAATGAATCATCTATTCGTGAAATTTAATGAAGGTCTAAATTGATTTATTAAAAATAGGAGTCCTCCATTTATATTTTAATTTTTAAATTCTCAGTAGACTTAAAAAGAATTATGTTGAATATATATATATATATATATATATATATATATTTTGTTTATTACATCTTCTTTCTCTTAACTCATTAGTAGGTACTTAATTAAAGTAGTGACATAAATAAACAGAGACATTGGCTCACTTGCTATAATCCACCTCGTAATGAATTATGTGATTAAAAATCAAATTTAATAAAGTTTTAAATTTATCGGTGTAAAACTAGTTTTAGAAAACAGTCGAAATATTAATTTTATAGCGTTAGAAATTATAGATGGAGGAAAACAAAATTTGGTAATATTTCATACGATCATTTTATAATTAACACAAAGCTTTATTTAAAAAAATAATCATGGTCTGATTGTTACTTATCGAATAATAATTATATTTCAAGAGTTATGTGCATGCAAAAATTGTGATTTTATCTACTTAGTAAGAAAAACTAATAGGTCTCTACTTATCAATGGAAAATCACATAAATATAAGGGCGTGTTTATAAAACGTATTCTTTAAGTAACTATAACTAATAACAACTATTATTATTTTGTGATGCAAATTGTGTAGATATTAAGTTCGTTAAAAAAAAAAAAAAACACAATATGTTACATTATGTTAATATCATATATTATGTTATTATATTATTATATATTATTTCGGGTAAATGCAAAGTACATGCCATTTTCACGTGGGAAGGCCATAATGGCAAAACCCAAAATTCTTAAAGTAAAAAAAAATAATTTTTGTAAGACTTAATAAATATAATGAATATTAAGGACAAGTATGGTTTGTACTTTAAAAAGGTTGTTTTTTTTTACTAGACAGGGGGGTAGGCAAGTTACCTTCCTACCTACCATTCTATAGTTGAAATTCGCAAATAATGTCCAATAGTTTTGTTTAAATTCCATAAATGTCTAATATGGGCTGTATATTGTTTATTATAATTGTAAATTTAGTGAGTATACTGTAAAATAAATTACAGACTTTTGAGTGTACTTCTTCAACCGATAAATCTCTAAGTAAAAATGCTTATAATTTATTAACATTCTTAATATTTTACATTGAGAAAAATTTGAAAAATCTGTTTAGAAAGAAGATGGTTGCTATTTTTTTATGTGCTAAAATAGAAAAACTATATCTCTTAACTTATATTTATTTATTAACCCACTGCAACATAGCAACAAAGGCCATCGTTTGATTATTCTTAGTAGGTTTTTAATTGTGGAAGTTAGTGTGGTAGGTTGGCAACATGTGCATTGTGCATGTATGGCAAAGACTTTGCCATTAATACCCTAGTGAACCCCTTCTAGGAACTTATGGTTTATATTTGACACTTTATTGACACTATAATGTGGAGTATGGATGACATTAGTATTTTGGGAGACTATACAAAGTTTAGTGGGACTAAGTCCCTCAGTCATCTTATTTACACCTATGCTGATAAGTACATTTAAATAGGTACCTGGGCCATCGACTTTTTAATCTTCTGGTTTGAGAGTGGGAAAGTTTAGTTTTTTAATTTTCCAAAAAAATAATATATAATATTATGTAGTTGAATCAATGGTCTCAATCTTATAAATAAATAAGATAATATCAATATATAAATTTAAATAAAACACAGTAACAGTAACTTCAGGTTTTTTTAATTTCTGTACAATTTTAAGCTTAAAAATTAAAAAAAACTCAATACAATATTTTAAAGTTATTCAGCATTTTTTTTTGATAACATAAAACTAACATTAACGGTATGTTTTTATTGATATGTTAAAATAGAAAAAATATTTTGAAGTACAAAATATTGTTTCAAATTTGTATTTAGTCATACAAATATTCATTTCAAAATTAATAATATCTATTTAAATATTTTACAATTAATAATATCTATACAAATGCTAATTAATGATACATTTTTTTTTAAATATTTTCAAACACAATAAAACTTATTTAATATGGAAACCGGTCTTTTATGGAAAAATAATTTGGTTCTTGCAATTTTTTAAATACATCATGCACTGAGTAAGATGGTACTTGCCTAACGTGGTAAATGGAAACACTATTTTTGTCATGTACCTGTTCATCATAGAAATACCTATTTTAAAATTATTGGTTGATAAATAAAATCTTTATTGGTTAAGATTATTTCGTTGCATTACATTAATTTTTTCATTAGTGTTGTGGTGGTGTTTTGTCCTTATAACGCCTTGGACTGCATAAAGTTTTTTTTATCACAAAATGCAATATAGCAAAAATCAATAAGTTTTCAGCTTTAAATAAAAAATTAAAATTAATTAAATCTAGTGATAAAGATTAATTATAAGTGAAACAAATTTGTGAACTTTTCAAGTGTGAAAAAAGTCAATTAGGTATATAATATTATATTAAAGTAAAAAAAAGAAATAAAAGAACAATAGATGAATGGTAAGTATAACTATACAAATTAATGCAACATTTAAGAAATAAATCTACTTATAATTTATATTTTAGGATACGGCTGAATGAAAAGAAAACTAAATTCAAATTCAAACAAAAAAATAATTAATTTAGCTCGAGAGTGGTTTATAAGAGCTAGAGCAAAAACATACCAGTTTCTGAACCAATCATACGGTCTAAAGCACATCAAATTACTGAACAAATTAACAAATGATATACACGATATTCAAAGCATCAAATGGCTGGTTGGAAAATATCAAAAGTTGGAATAATAATATTGTTTGGCATCAAATTTTCTATGGGTCAAATAAAGTTTATATAAAACATTTTGACGAATGGAAGGGGAAATTATAGTTAATTATTTAAAGGTATGAATCTAAAAATATTTATAATAGTGACGAAATAGATTTATTCTTTTGCATAATTTATTATTACCTAGCAAAACACTATTAGTGAAAAGTGAAGAGTATATAAAGAATATTAGATATTCCATATTACATATTAGATATCTTTTTTGCTATATATCGAATTATTAAAGTAGAATCAAAATCCATAATTACCCTTAATTTGTATAATAATAGTTAGAAGGTAACATGGGAGATATATTTAAGAACTATTGGCAAGGTGACATATAAATAGTATTTCTGCAATTTTTTCTAGTCAAGCGATTGCACTTAACTAATTGGTATATATATTTAATATTCAAACTTTTTCAGGTTATCTGTCGAATTTCATATGAGTATGGATAAAATTAATTATAAATAAATATTTGTAAAATGTACTTAATAAAACGATTTATATATGATAGGTATAACCAACGCTTATGATGATTTGATTTTATCTACAGCATCAATTTGGTGAATTGTATCTTCTTTATCTTTTTTGTCAGCTATGGCTATTATGATTTTATCATCCTTATAAGCGGATTTATAAAAATCCATGAACAAATAAATAAATGCAAAGATATCGATAACTACGATAAATGACATCACTCGTGGCATAGTGCAGTCATATTTATACATATAAGCCATGTAAGCTACCGCGATGAATAGTTGAGCCTAGAAAAAAAATTTTAAATTACACGAATTGTTGTAACAATAAACAAGTAAATAACATGTAAAATACTTGGTAACAATAAAATAATTACGTTTTTGATTACTCACAATTTGTAATTGAGTCACGTAAACTTTCCACCACAGATATTTTTGCATATATGGTCCAAGAGCAGCAAGGAAATAATATCCGTACATAGCGATATGGACACTTGAATTAAGCAATGCACCATAAGCAGCTTTTTCACCTGTAGACGATATTTAATATTTTGCGGATTACTATTCATCCAATGTGTCTAGGCCAAGGGATAACCTATTAATATTTGGAGGGCCACGTAATGAATCTTGAAATTGTTTGTGGGCTATCAAAATTGCAGACGTTGGTAAAAACCAATGAACAAAAATTATAAATTCATCAGAATGTATAAAATTACGGCTTATACTTTTTGTTCTTGTCTGAGGGTTGGGTAAAATTTGTCTCTGGTCTAACTCATACGGTATAAATATGTGAGAAATGTAAACTATTTTTTAAATATTAATCTAATATAAAACAATAGTTAGATTAATTAAATTTATAAAATGATATTTTGTTAGTAATCTATTTTACACTTCGAATTTTAATTATTTTTAAATGAGTACTTTGTTTTTAGTTTTTGATATGACGTACACATACCTATATTTTTTATTTACATTACGAATCAATGTAATTTCAGTGAAAAATTGTTGAATTTTCCAGATACATTTTATATATATATATATTTACGTATAAAATATAAAAAGTGGTCTGTTAAACATATATATTTTTGAAAGAAAATTAAAGACTTCAATATTCTATATCATTATTAATTTTAATTTTTTAGACGTTAGCATGGATTTTTAATTTCAAAATCTTATTTTTTTATTTTCATAATGAAAATATAAATTTTATTGATCAATAATTTTTTGAATTGCATATTCTGATAAAGGTTACTGACTATGGTATACGTTTTAACGGTATGGGCTACATTTATCAATCTATATTGATTTTATTTAGTATAAATAGAAACCAACAATAAAATATTTAATAAAAATTTATTTACTTTTAAAAAATCTTATATGCATCCAACACGATATCACCATTTTTGTATGATGGTAAACATGTAAAAAAGTTACATGGGATTGTTTTTTTCTCAAAACAAAAAATACCTGTAATCAATATCGCGTAATGGTAAACGATAATATAATGTTGTATTATTATTTTAAGTGTTAATATACTCACTGTATCTAACAAGTCAATGATCTTGGATATGAAATAAAACCATGAAACAGTGTGTAGCTATAGAAAAAAAAATTGTATGTACAGATTATTAAACATAATTAGTACATTCAGTTGTGACTACATGACATTTTAACTTGGTAATATGAACTATAACAATTAATTTCACTGTCGTTCAAATCTAGAGATTCTAAAATGATTCATCCCTCATAATAACCTTTATAACATTATACATCCATTATTTTAATACATTTCATTGCATAGGGACATAACAATAATATATTTTAATATAAAAAAAAATGTTTCAACTAAATTTCATAACTAGATAGTATAATATGAACCCCAACCTACTATTTATAATTAGTTATTTTTATTTAATTATCTATAGTCAAATATCATAAAATAAAAATATTCAGTCTTTGAAATAAAATACAAACATTATACTACTAAATCATTATACATTTAAACTTGGAAGTATAAATAATATAACAATTATGTATTTAAATCTTTAAATATTGGATTACATAATAAATAAGTATATATTATTATCAATTTCAACGAGTTCTCATTGATTGTATTGAATATAGTTTAATTGGTTTTTATAACACCCCCCTCCCACCAAAAAAAAAACAAGAATTTTTCGTCCATTTAAAAATGACGACGCGACATGATTGGTTGTTTTCACACTAGTACATCTACTATATTATAAACTTAAAAGTACCAGAACTCGTAGTAGAACGTGTTTGTATATAGGTATTAGGTTGGTAGACTTTACACATATAACAGTGCATGTAGGTACGTGTATGTATATATACAAGTTTAGTTTGGCATAAATATATATAGCTATTTATTCATGTCCACGGATAAAAGATAAATTATAATCATTTAGTAGATCAACTAGTGTATGCTCGGAGTACTTAGCTCACATAGACAATATAATAGTACCTATTTTAATAAGTTATAGGTACTTATTGTGATTAAAGGTATAATTTAGGTATGCGCAATAAAATTGAGTAATACTGGAACCTATAGATTTGTTTTTTATAATATCTATATTAGCAATATCTCGTTTTAACTGACGTTCGTCGTAGGGATTTCTAATGTATTATAGGTATAGGTATATTTGCTTGCGTACATTGATTATAATTGCTAGCTTATAGTTAGATTATATAATTTCCATGCTTGGTAAATAACAGGTAAGTGTTATTGAATCAAAATGAAACACCCAAAATTAATTTTATTAATTACCACGGTGTCCCGTAATTTATTTATATCTTTACCATTTGGTATACCTAATTTGTTCGTAGTATTTCTTAAAGTTTTAATTATGAAATTAAAAAAATAGCCTGGTTCAAACATATTAACATACATCTAAGTAAATTTCATCGTTATTGGAATATCAGGTATGGTCAGTTAATGACGTCCATCTCATGAGTCATAAAAATATCGCTTCCATATATCACAGTTGTTTCCCGCAATATTATTGTGTTTCAAAAATATAATTTTAATCTGTAAGTATGTGGAAAATCTAATGAAATATGAATTGAGGTAGAGTATTGTGCAGGTAGTTGACATTTTTATTTAACAAATAAAAGTTGCTTTAAATGTAGAAGTCATTTTCTACTTTTCTAGTAAACAAATTTAACCAACAGATATAAAATATTTACGTCATTGTATTGTAAACACATTTATCGCTCTATTAGGAATCGAAACACTTTTATTGAAATATTCCTGTATAATATGGTCACTGCTATACTTGTTGATACAAGGATAAATAGTTTAATGCACTTATTATATTTATTATTATTATTATTATTTTGATTACATTTTAAAATTATTAGATTTTTTTTATTAATTATAATGCCAGACTCTCAAAAATATTTGCAAGACATTGTAGTTAAGGGGTTTTTTTTAAATGTTTTATTTAGAAATTATAATGAATAAAATAATATACTCACACATTTTATTAGATATCTCTCGTGTTGGGTTTCACTAGTGATATGACATAGATTAGTGAATATATACTTTGGTATACCAGGAGTCAAAACGATCTAAAATGAAAAATAAAAATGTGTTAATATAAACATAGTTTTTTATGATTCTGTCATATGACAGCTTATGTTATTTATTTTAACATCCAAGTTCCGGATATTGTCAAGTTTATTTTTCAATTTTGTTACTTATGAGTGAGGGAAGAGATACATTAGGTTTCCTGTATTGATAACTATAACTACGTGTACAAATAATAACTTATGACACAACATATCTCATAAAAACTGACTTTATATTATAAACCTCACATACAAAAAAAAATGCTTTTAAAATGAATTCCAATATTTGAGGTTTAGTTAAACAATATATATTTATATATATTAGTATATTTATGATAAATAAAACCCAAGTTTTGAAATGTATTTATGATTTTAAGTAATAGATGATCATTAGTTATCAAAATACCTAACTATATTTATACATAATACAATTTAATGATCAGTATCTATTTAATCCCAAAGTGAGTTTATGTTATAGATTTTACTGCAGAAATAATAATTTAAGAGAATATGTTTAATGTTTTCATCAAGATATGTTATAAAATTATGATTATTTATCATTTTAATAATTGTAGCTCAGTTAATTTGTACAAAACATTAGTTTTGATGAGATATATTTTCGTGAGTACTTACAAAATATGTGGGTTGTAACTTAATTCGTTAGTAGTTATAGACGACGCCCTATATTTTTTATCTTTGAATCTAATAAACGTACTAGAAAATCAATTTTGGATGCATAAAATAGCGTTCAGAATTTTTAATTACTTAGAATATTTAATTTCACTGTAAAATATTTATCATGATATTCACACATGAAACAAGTATCTTAAAAACATTTTTATTAATTTTTTTACTATAGTTTATCATCATTAAATTAATTAAATTAAAATAAAACCATAAGAGAACAATCGAAATTGTATATTACAGCTGTTTTCTGATTAATAAAAAAATACTGATAAATATCCTCGGCTTTCAAACGTAGATGCCACACAGTGTTACTGTTGATTAGGTAGGTATTTAAAAGAAACAGGATTTTTGATTTTGATTTATAATTTATTAGAAGATTTTCTCAAGTATTTGTAGCCAATATGATTGTAAATATAGTAGTTTAGTTAACGATTTGCTGTTTCATCAACGTCAGAAAAATAATTATTACTGTAATGATTGTGTACAAAATATATTATGTTACATGTTCTTCGAGTTTAATTTTCAAATAAAAAGTTCGTAAAGGAAAAGTTTTTAGAACTCTAATACAATTTGAATAAGAATATATTACAATGCTTTTGTTTGTCACAAACAGCATTGAGTATTTGAGTATAACTAGTATAAGTAGTATTTATTTTATAAGAATAAATAGCTTAACGTAGTGTACTTAAATATAGAATTAATGCTAAACTTATAATTTTAAACAACTTTGAAAGATTCTTTAAAATTGTTTTTTGTAGTATTTTTAATACTAAATTCATTTTAAATGTATAATTATTCTCATAAAAAAATAAAATGTCAACTCACCCATAAACAAAGCAGGCTGTTGTAGGAAAATTGTATAAAGTTGAAAACCAAAATTATATTAGTAATTTTGAATGGTTGTCGATTTTCCATCATTTTGGGTCCTATTTTCATTACGAATAATAAGTATACAATGATTATTCCGAGCACTGGCCATGGCTTGCTTACAAATAACCATGAATCGATTTCTTCATCTATATAATAATATAATTTTTAATATTTAATTTATATTATGTTATTATATACATAATAGTATGTAAACATAGCTTATAAAAACACATTTGAATGTAGTACATACATAATATTTTGATAGATGTTTGAAACCTACAATTTAATATGTTTTAATATTGATATCCTCTTGGCCCATGTTGCCGCGAGTATGAATAAATAAATATAAATATAAAAATATTGACTTATTTTGTTATAATAAATAATGAAGAGGATCAGATATTGTGTATCAGCTTACAATCATGAACTATATGTATGCTTAAAAACTGACTGTACAAATTATTGCTCACCGTATTTAACTTCACTTTTCACGAACTCTTTGATAGAATCTTTTGTTTGAATTATGTAGTCTAGTATAGATGTATAAGTTTCCTTCATTTTTGTTTTATTTTAAATTTAAATGAAAACGTTTTTCATCAATATAAAGTGTTGATTCTTGAACAGAAAAAATAAATAAATTTATATTGATTAATATTGATTAATATTACAAAATAATATAATGATATCTGAATATTCATTATGTTAAACTTGTTGTAACGAATAGTTACAATTTTTATTGAAAATATTTCGATAAAAATAAGTGTGTTAGTTATTAGGTAAAATAACTTACTTTTTTAATAAGCTTTTACATTGCTTATTAAATACAACACACTGATGTATTTAATTTAAAGTTGTTACCTTATTTCTAATTAAAAAAGATGATATTTTTTTCAGATTCTTAATACAGTATAAAATAATTAATTAATCTAATTGGTTTTGATTGTTCTATGATATAAATGGGTTTAGAACAAATTTGTTTCTGTTAACAAAAAACGACCGTGTTGTTTACTTCGTATTTATGTCTACACGTCGATAAAATTAAGACAAAACATTGCTTTCGTTATTAGAACTTCATATTCTTCTCGTGAACTATTTTATATTTATAATTAAATTAATGCGTAGTCACGAGCATGTATTGATTTAATTTGTACAACGCATTTTGACGAACTATTATACCAGTTTTAAATTACATATTCACTTTTGGTTTCAAATGGATAAATCTTGAAACCATACAAACGTTAAAATATAGTAACTCGTAAGTTTTATTGTCAATAAATGCACTCGAAACAGGCAAGCTCAAATTAAAGTCTCTAGATATGGTAGGTACTTAGATATTTGGCTATGAGTCCTGCCCTCGATGATAAAAGAAAACTATATCATTGTTATTAATATCAAAGATTCATTAATTGTAAACATTCTATAGGTATACGTGACTTGATGACTTGCCGTAATTGAATTCGAAATAAGGTTATAGAATGTTACCTACTCGAAACTAAAAACATGTATATTTTATTTAGTGATACGCTAATTTGGTATACAATATATATTTATTATAAAGCATAGTGTGACAATTTTTATTTTGTCTTGTTTTGCTACTTAAGAGTATCAGAAACTTACACCCGAAATTCAATTATGTTATTAATTATGTAAAGTCAATATTTGTTGCACAGTGATATTATAGTTTCATTGATTTATGGTCAGTAACAAAATAAAATACACGTGTTAAAATTTTAAAACTAACCTATAGTTTAATTTTAATTTTAAATAAGTTGCAATAGTCTACAATAAAATAAAAGATTATTCTTACGAGATAAATAAAAAGCATCAAACATTGTGTAAATAATATGTTTATTAAATATTAAACTACTGTATCAATACGTGTTATTACTTCGAACAAATATAAATTATTTTATAATAACGGAAACTAATCAACAGATCAACAATGTATCCTCTATTTAAAATGTGTTTCATTACAAAACGAGATAATTATAATTTATCGCTTGTAGGTTGGTCATTTATCATTTATGCTTGCATACTCCACTGTTCTAAATTTGGTATACATAATTTATTTAGATTTGCGTATTACGTATATAAGTATAAAACAAAAAAACACCAATAATAACATAGAGTTGAATAAAATGTTTTCCTCTCCAATTTGATTAATCTAAATTTACAGCAAATTATTAATATTAAAAAATAATTAATTAAACAACACAATTAAATAAAGGAGGGAATAAAAACTTTTTTTTAGTAATCTACTAGACTAAAAAACATTTTATCACTTATAAGGATAAAATTAAAATTGGGTAAATTTATATAACACAATATTTTTTTTTTTTATCAGTGAATAATATAATTTATAAAATAGTATATACTATAAAGTATTGTATAACCAGTTTTTAGTTTAAGTTTAAAATGAAAATAGATCGTACAATTTAATATATTATTAGGATTCATATTTAGAGACCTCAAACCAACTTATAAATAAGTAAATTTTGTAGTTTTTTAAAATTCATGGATGGTATTTCAAAAAAGGTTTTTATTTTGTTGTAAGTTTGATCTTTAGATTTAATTAAATTTGTTTTACAGGTATAGTAATTAGCTTGTTATTTGTATAAGTTCGTAATTTTTAATACTCGTAACAGTTTGAATAATTCAACCGAGAGAAAAGTTTTAGATTTGCCTAGAATTATTTTTATTACATTTTTTGTGCAACTACTAAGTTTGGCATTAATTTAGTACTGTAACTACCTAATGTGAATATTCTGTAGGTATTGGATTTATGATTGTACCATGGGAAAGTAAATTATTTTAATAATATGTTTGTTGAGTATTTTTTTGCAGTCAGAATAAAATATATAAGGTTAACTTTTATGCGAGATTATTTATATAAGTATTCCATTTAAGATTTTTATCAATTAATAGTCTTAAGTATTCCACGTTTGAATATTTGAATAGATTTAAACACATATATGATTCTATATGTAAAATTTATGGCCATTTCATTATTTTTTCGGTTGCAGTTTTAAGTCATTTGAAAACGTAAAAAATTTTTATTTGTTATAAAATTAATTCTTTATTTACTATTGAAAAATCAGTCATTTATTAGAGTATCTGATTCTGCTTTGCACTAAGTAGTATCAGAAATTATGATTGCAATATTTTCAGTATTGAAATATTGGAGTATTGGAGTATTTTTTACCATGTGCCTAATGCTGATATATACATGGTATAAAGAATATTTCCTGAGACCTGACGAACGTAATTTGTGGCACAAGCTATACAGGCAAGGGTTACAATTCACCCAAAACTGAAATTTTCTTTTTGCATAAGCTACATAAAAATAATTATATACAATTTCTTTCATGTCTCTGTTTCATGAAGAACATTATGAGAGTAACCCACCTACCACCAACATGTAAATTTTTTGGATAGTAATACGATTTTCATTTTTTCACCCGTCATATTTTGGAATTCTCACTTTACTTATACGCCACACCATTCGAAAACAAAAGATTTACTGTCCTGTGGATTTCAGAGGTTATTTTTGAATGTTTCAACCGACATAAGAAATTAAAATTTTGGTACAGGTGTGACAAAAATAATTATTAACGCTTGGCAAGAGCCAAAGAATACCTATCCAAAATATTCCTAACTCTGTTATTATTTAGTGATAAACAACAAAGATACATTCAACAGCTTAAATATTTAATTTATGGTATTAAAAAATAAAAATATAAGCATCTTGAATCAATAAATATGCAACTCAATGTCTAAACTGTCAAACCTATGGCCACACTAGAGCACATTGCAACAATGACCTCAGACGCATGGCTGCATTGGAAAAACTATCTGCACCATAAGTTTTGACCTTCCTACAAAATATGCATGTAATGTCATAATAATAATCACCCCATCAAATTCATAGATGTAAAATTAAAAAAAAAATTTATAAACTCTCCAGTCTCCAACAACCACTTTTAAAGAAAATTAAAATTTAATATCAATAGTCTCATACTATCATTTAACAACACCTCATACTCAAATAATATAATTAATGGCCATACTCATATTTTGTAGACAACAAAATAAAACTGAACACAAACCATACTCGTGCTGAGTTGTGCATACTGCGTATTACACTGAATACCAGAACAAATGAGACAAACACATAGCACCTCAAATTACCTTCTTTTTAATCGAATTTAAAATTCTTACAAACTCGTACACTCAACTTAATAATATTACTAAAAAATTTCAACTTTTATTCAAATAAATACTCCCTTATAAATACTAATAGATTAATCCTCTCCCCCCTCGAAAAAAAAACTAAGTACAACGCCCCTAATAAATGATTAAGCAATCATATTGCAAAATACAGAATTGCATACTCTAAATATACATTTTTATAAATTCGGTTGTATAACATACCAGATATACACCATCGCAATAAATGGTTCATTTATTAAAAATAAAAAAAACACGGAACTTAAATGGAAGAAAACGCTGATGAACGGTTTTTTCATTCAAGCTTTTGAAACCATTTGAATCAGTATATTATATTATTTTTGTTACATTTACTTTATTATATTTCTTGTAAAGATCGTAAATAAAGGCGTCTATTAGAAAAAATTCTAACTTGTTGAAAATCAACTATAAGTACATACCTAATACTTCAGGAAACTGTATAATATTAACACATTTGTATCTAAATGAATTTAAACAAATAAATAAATAATACTGGATTAATATATTAATTATAAATAACAATGATATAATATTCCAATTTTACAAAAATTGATTATTAATATTATATATATAAATAGTCTCACAACAATACAATATTCTAAAACTAATACTCGTGATTGAATAAAGAATGTATGCTATCTACTAACTATTAATGAAGCCATTAATACTGATTCATCAACTATTTAATTATATTTTTAACTATACATATTAACCATAAATATGAAGTGATATTTTATGAAGATATTTATAACGCTTATGATATAAAATAATATTTAAGCTGGACTTACAAAGATATGCACTTACTCAAGTAATTTAAAAGTTTATAAATCAATAATTTATAACTGAATTAATCATTTTTGAAGAAACCAATTTAATAGATTTTGAAGATAAATAGTTATCTTTTTGTAAATTAACTCAGATAAATGTTAGAAAAATATATCAGTAATCAATGCAATGCCAAAAGTATAAAACAATAGTCTAATATTTTATAATTATGTATAATAATTATTATGACTAACAAAATTTTTCATAGTGTTTGAATTTTTAAATGATAAGTATTATGGACACTTTATTAGATTAAATCTAGAAAATATTTAGTGCATCACGGAATACACTCTATGTGGCTATTCCATATAATGTATGACATTTTCACATAGAATAAGTATTTAATATTTATATAATTTTAATTATTATCATAATTCTATTTCATATAGGTACTTCACTAATGATTATTTTATAGTAAGTCTAATAAATAATAATGATATCATATAAATAATGAATCACATAAGTATATCAACTTTTTTGGATCATTAAATTAACATATGAAAATTTTAAATAATTATTAAATATAGTAGAATAGTAGATATATAAAATACTACGTTTATAATATATACATTTTTTCAAATATAAAATATTTTATAACATTTGAAATATTGTAATACATAAATGATAAAAAGATTAAAAAAATATATAAATACATGGTATTCAGACAATTTCTGTCTTCAGCTAGTTAGAATATTAGGAGTCAATATTGTACAGGTGTTTAAAGCACATTAAGTCCTTAAAATACAAATGGTATACAATGTATATGAGTAGTTGTTCAACAAATATGTTATTAATATAACAACTACTTACGTTACTCACTGCTATTAAATATTTTGACTCTAAGTGAATTTTATAATACATATAATGTAAAGCAACCTTATTAATTATACTTATTCTAGGAAAAAACAAAATCTGACAACATAAAAAAATATATAAAATCACATTTTCGCGAACAATGATAAAGTAGGCATTTTATCTTGTTCGTTCAATTTATGTGTACTTTCGGTTTAAGCTTTTGTTCGTACGTTCTTTTATAGAACATTAAAAATAAGTACAAAAATAATGTAACATCGGCAATCACGTACAGCATAAATAACCTCGGAAAATTGCAGTTAAATGTGTAAAGGCCAGCATTATACGCCATGATCGATAGGAATTGAATCTAAAATAATGTCATAATCATCGATTAAAATAATTTTATTTTCAAGTGCCCAAGAATATTTTAAAATCAAATAATAATTGTACTTACGATTTGCATACGAGTCAAATATTTTTTCCACCACAAGTATTTTTGCATATGCGGGCCCAAAGCTGACAAAAAGTAGTAGCTGTACATTACTGTATGAATGAATGAGTTAATGATTCCACCAAATATCAATTGTTCTCCTAAAAATATGGTTTAATTATTTGTTTTTTGATTATTCATTATCCGATCTGTGTAATGTGTATTGACTTAATTACTAAACGATTTGTTCATACTGCCTAATATAAGCTTCATTATGATTTAATAAAGAATGTAGGTAGGTACATTTAAAAATGTATTTATGTTCCACATTGTTTTGAAGATGAAATAACTTTTTTATAAAGAGTGGTTGTTTTAATTTTTAAAATTCACTATACAAGTTTTTTTAGATATTTTTTATCACATGCCTAATTGAAATCATTAAATATCAACATTAACTTGTGCAAAAAACAATATTTTTCATCGTTTCTTATGTTTTCACTTATCTATTTCTCAAAATGTAACATAAATTCTAATATCTTTAAACAAAACATTTTTTAAAGTATTTCAATAGGTAAAAATATAATTTTGAACGAATAGATATTTAATAACTATATGCATTTAGTTAAATGCCACTGCTGGGTAACTACCCCTTAAAACATCAATGCCAATGTATTTTTTTGCTCATATGCTATTGTAATTACTAATTATGTTTACAAACAGTATACCTTCTAATAAATGTTTAAAAAAAATAAGTATTTAAAAGTTAGAGGTTAGGCGAACGTAGTCGATTGGCAAAGGAGTAACCAGGAAAATGTTAGTTCACTTCTGAACTTATCTAAACTTAAAATAATTATAACAAATGATTACAAATTATCTACTTGTTCAGTTTAATTTTGATTAACAAAAGTGATATGAAAAATATTTTAATTTGGAATATTACGAAATTAGAAGTGTATTTCGTTATTAAATAGGCAGAAATGTAAACAAATTATGAAGACAAAAAATAATAATAAATAAAATATCATTTTTTTTAAATGTGTAAAATAAATTATTTTCTATAACTTCTATATTTTTTGGGATATTGAGTGTTAAATGAAACATACAGAATATTCTCAGTGTTCCGTCCCCTTTTATAATATAAAAAACAATTAATTATAAATATGAATTGGAATTTTTGATCTTGTAATGTAAAGTTTCAATAAAGTCATAATTTACTTTTCTTTTTTTTCGTTTAAACCGACAGCAGAGGAGGATCTGTGTGAACACTACTATTCCTCTGCTGCCACTAGTCATAATTTACTTAAAAATAATAATATCAATAAAAACCTAAGTATGGTCCTAAATAATAATCTTGCCTTTGAATTTTATAATAGGCCAATTCTCTCTAAATCAAAACTTTCATTACCTACACTATTGCAACTGTGAACGGTGAACGAAAATTTGGTATGTTGTACGTGTGTAAAACTGAGACGACACATGCAATTATGTATACAAATGTGACATAAGATTTTACGATTATTAGTTCTGCTCTATAGTAAAACTATAGAAATTCTATGTATTTATCGTTAATCTCTCAGCGTATCATAGAATTATACGCATAAAATATCATTATAATTTTTGGTGTTAATTTTTAAACTTAATAATCAGTTTCTTCGATTGTTGGTAGGTAATACAACTGACTGATTAAATTCTGATTTCAAGTTATTTATTATGAGTATACTATTCTACTTCAGTAGGTAAGATAAAACAAATAAAAATACATTTTTACCTTTTATGAAGCGTAGGTAAGCCCAGCAAGTGATTACCATATTTACATGATGGTAAACATGTAAGAAAGATACTTGGGATTGTTTTTTCCTTAAGACAAAAAAAACCTGTAACATGATAATTATGTAAATAAATTATTCTGTAATAGTAATAATAATTTTCTAGTAAAATATATAAAGCCTTGTAACAAAAATTATAATGGTTTAATAATTGTATTGTTCCTATACTTTTATGAGGCAAGGTATTTATAATTTATACCTAATTTAAATTATTGAATATTTAACATTATAATAATATGCTAAGTAATATGTTTATACATACAAAATATTTTTGCTATAAAACATAAATTCTATAGCATACAGGGTGATTGATTTATCATAAAACACTCATTATTTCAAAAAGTATTGACTTTTTTCAAAAATATTTTTTTACATGGTTTTTTATGTTTTTAATTTTTTGAATGACAACATAGAGTTTTAATTTCATATTCCAAAGCAGAATATTTTTCTAAGAATTTTGATACATAGAAATCGAATTTGGGGCTTGTAGTTTATGAGTTATATGTATTTAAAATTTATACAAGCGGAGTAGTGGACAAATTTTTTGCGGGGTAACCCCATACCACTCCACTCTGCCAATCTAACTTTAAATCCTATAACTCAGTGTTTCCCAAACATTTTATCTTTACCGCCCACTTCCAAAAAAAAAAATCCGACAGACGCCCCCCTTAAAAAAAATATTGTTAAAAAAGTATGCAATGAAAAATTAAATTTATTGTTTATAAATATATATATAATGTATAGGTACAAATCAAAAAAAATATCTTAATGAGATGGATGTGGTTGGTGTTTTGCTAGAAGTTCGTTGATATTAGGTTCGATTTTCGTAAGCAGCATTCTTAAGTCCCCACGATTAGTTATTTGTAACCGTTGTCTTTTTTTAGTGAGTAGATTGGTTACTGCACTAAATCCACGTTCAACCAAGTAAGATGATGGAAATGCGATCAGAAATTTTTGTACAACAGCCCACAATCCAGGATAAAGTATAGGTATCTGCTTTTGTAGCCAGAATACTTGGTAACCTTCCTTGAACTTTAATTTTAATTCCTCATTTGTAGTTACTTCTATCAATTCTTCTTCTAATTTTGCAGAATCTATGGTTTCTGTATTTGAAAATGGATCTAAAACCCATTTGGGTATGTTCATTTTAAGAATATCCTCAAATCGTTTGTTGAAATCGGAATGTAGTGCTTCCAGGTGTTGACAATATGTCATTAAATCTTCATCATTTTTTTGTGCCATTGATAGATTTGGAAACTGTATAAATTCTTTTCGTCCTAAATTTCTTTTGTACATAAGAAGTTTTATTAAAAATGCAGAAATAATATTTTTTGTTTTGATTAAATTCAAATCATCACCTTGCAACTGCAAATTTGTTTCATTAAATTTTTTAAACAGGTCAGTCAAATAAGCAATGTCACTTTTATAATTAATTAAGTTGCCTCGTAAAATATCATCTTTAGTTTTTAAAAATTCAAGTACCGAGTCAAACAACTTATAGAATCTGTCTAAACAGGCACCTTTCGACAACCAACGAACTTCTGTGTGAAATAATAATTGATTGAATTCTTCATCATTTTCAGTACAAAGTTGTCCAAACAATCTATCATTCAATGAATTATTTTTGATTTTATTGATAGCTGAAATTACATAATGTAATGACTTATGTAAGCGTTCATTCAAATTTTTGGCAACTAAATGTTGTCGATGAATGACACAATGTACAGCGAGTACATTTGGTACAGTTTTTTTCAAATATGCAATAAAACCTCGATGGCACCCTACCATGGCTGGAGCACCATCGGTCGCAACTGATAAGATATTACACATAGGAATTTCTTTTTCTTTAAAAAACTCTTCCAATGTGTAATATATTGATTCTCCTTTTGTGTCAGTCATCAAGTTTTTAGCAAATAATAATTCTTGGCAAATCTTTTCTTCTTTTACGAATCGTACGTAAGCTAATAATAAGGCTTCGTTACCTGGTAAAGTTGATTCATCAAGCTGTATAGAAAATTTGGTGGCTTTTAAAAACTCGCATAATAATTCTTCGACAGATTGTGCCATTTCATCAATTCTCCTTTGCACTGTATTATTGCTCAGAGGAATTTTTTTAATAATGTCAAAAGCTGGTTTATGCAGCATTGTGTTTATTACCTCGCTTATAGCTGGTAAAATAAGTTCTTCGCCAATAGTATGTGGTTTACCAGACTTGGCTATCAGTAGAGAAATGTTGTACGAAGCTCGCAATCCGTCATCATCTTGTTTCGACGTTGTTGAAAACATATTGACCAATGTCGGCTTTTTCAAAAATTTCTTTTCAAGTGTTTGAAAATAAAATAAATCCATATTTTTTTTATTAGCATGAACTTTTATTAAATGTTCTTGCAGTCTCGATGGTTTCATAGCTTCATTTGAAAATACTTTTCGGCAAATGAGACACATTGGTAATGTTATATTTGTAGGCGATTGAATAAAACCATACTTCAAATATTCAATATTATACTGCCTACATTTTTTCTTCGATTCAGATGCCATGATGTGAAAAACGTTTAGAATTTAAATAAAATAATACACAAATTAACAAAAATTATTATAAAAACGACAACGAATAAGGTCGGCATTCGCGAGTGTACTAAATACAAAAATAATTCAGATAATTTAGATCACGTACGGTGTTTCTGTTATTACGATAACGACAGATGAAACTATCACCGCCCCCTTTTTGTAATGAAATGCCCCCCAATTAAGCTTGTAACTTCCATTGCCCCCCTGGATAGGTCTAGCGCCCCCAAGGGGGCGATATCGCCCACTTTGGGAAACACTGCTATAACTCATAAACTACTAGCCCCAAATTCGATTTTTATATATCAAAATACTTAGAAAAATATTCTGCTTTGGAATATGAAATTAAAACTCTATGTTGTCATTCAAAAGAGTAAAAAACAAAAAAAATATAATTTTTTAATAAAAACGTTGGTTTTTTAACATCTTGAAACCATGTAAAAAAATATTTTGAAAAAAGTCAATACTTTTTGAAATAATGAGTGTTTTATGATAAATCAATCACCCTGTATATTATAATTGTTTTAATGATTAGTCATTGTACGATATGCTACAAAAATATAAATAAGTGTGAAGTTAATGTAATACTTTAATTATTTACAGAAATATGCACTTAGAAATACTGCATATTTTAGATGGACTTCCGAATGATTATTGTGATCTTTTATCAAAAAAATAATACACAATATCAATAATCATCACAGACGTTAATAGTTTGATATTAATATTAATTATTAAATAAGTGTGATATTATAAAATTGAGACGACAGTATTCTTTGTTGAGATGAGATTATATGTTGGATATTGAATGCCGAAGATTGTTGATCGATTTAAAAAGAGACAATGGGTAGCTAGTAGGTATGTTTTAGTGATAATTTGAAATAGTTTTAAATAATATTATAAGAGATGTCACAAATCTTAGGGTTTTTGTTGAGTGTGCAGAGTGGGAAGTAATTTAATGAAAGTTTAAAAGAATGAGAAATGGTTATACAGTTGGGTGGCTTAATGGCTAGTTTCTGTAACTAAGGGATTAAAATATATCAATTTTTATGTATAAATGTGATCGGATATCTCACAATACAAATGAAGTTGGGTTGAAGTATTAATAATTTTGTATTGAATCGTTCAATATTACCAAAAGTATTGTATTGAATAACATAAATAAATTACTAATTAAAAATAATTAAAAAGAGTATTCAATTTGTTATTCATTAATCTTTATTTTTAAGGAAATAACAAGCATATACTTACTGTGTCTAATAAATCTATTACTTTGGATAGAAAAAAAAACCATGATCCTTTGTTTAACTGAAACGAATTCAAAATAATATATTTAAGTATTGTAAATATAAGTATATAAAATTCAGTAATAAAGAAAGATAACAATTTAAATTTATCAGTTTATTTTATTTACCTCATGTATAAGAAATTGATTGAGATTTCGAGGAAGTGGATGACATAAATGATTGAAATGGTATTCCACTGCTCCAGGCGTGATAAAGAACTAAAATGTAAAAAAAGTAATAAAAGAATATCTATTTGCTGTGTGTAAAACAATATATAATATAAAATAATAACTTATAATTTTAAAGCAGTACCTACTAACTTCATAAGGCAACTCCTCACATTAAAAGAGTTGTTGATTTTTTAATAAATAAATACACTTATGTATATAAAATATAAATATACATATACAATATTTTAGTTTTTGTAAAAAAAGAAACATTTCTCGACGTTTTTCACGTCATATGAGTATTATACATAAAATATTTATCTATGTGAACTAACTTCCAACGGATACTTTTAAAGTATATTTTTTCATCATAATATTTTATTATGTGTGTGATAATCTCAATTTTTATACATTAATAGTGTGGTATACAAAATTATATAATATAGTAAATTGATAAAAATGTAATTAACTCACCCAGGATACAAGCCAGCCATTATAAAGCGTTTGTATAGCGTTATACAAAAGCATCACATATTTAATGTTAAACGGTTTCCGATTTTCCATCATATTTGGGCCGAGTTTTAATACAAATAATAAGTACATAGATAATATTGAGAGTACTGGCCATGGTGAACTCATAAGCGGCCAAGAGTCGACCACTTCATCTATAATAATATTATATCAATATTAAACATTACAGTCAAGTAGTACTTAGGTATGTAGTTACATATATTTATTAATGATTATTCTAGTCATAACCGAATACCTGAATACATAATTACCAACCTATGTAACATAATTCGAGGGTAGAATGAAATATATCAATCGATGATTGGTAATAATACTTATAGTTTAGATGTTTACAAACGAGAAAACAATTTATTAATATTTGAATACTTGCCAAAAACTAGTTCTTTTTCAAATAGTTTTAATAATTGATCTTGTGTTTCAGACATGAAAATATGAAATTTTGCTTGCGTTAAATTCGCCATGATTTTTTCTTTTGATGCGTTCTTCTAAGAATACAGAAAAAAAAATCAATATTAATAGTTGAAATAATAATAATTTCATTTTAATATAACATGAGAATATTCATAAGATATATGAACTTTTAATGTTAAGTCTCCGTCTAAAATCCTTTAAAATGTTGCATAATTTGAGATATTTTTATTTTTTTTAAACATATTTATTTTAATTTGTACAATCTGTAACAGAAATGTACAATAAGCACAATAGAGAGTTGTATAGAAGGTCGTGCTTGGGATGGTTGAAGAAGCTATTCAGTAATAGCACTTCATGCCGAGATAGTTGTGATTAGTGGGCTATTTAACTAGTCCATTAATAGATCACGATACCACCTACGTTTTAAACGCCGGCCAGGGTCGCCCGGAATTATTCGTGAAGAGAGGTTTTGGATGAGGGGGTTTCGGTGATTTGCAAGTTTGAGGTGGAAGCGTTTGTATTGAGTTTTGGTGACGTTTTTGACTGTCGGAATGAGGAGGTCCCTGTGTAGGGTGTCATTCGACACACAAAAAAGGGCTTTAGTTATCTGTCGGAGGCATTTAGATTGAAAGGTTTGGATTCGGCTTATGTTAGAGTTTTTGGCTGATCCTCAGAGTTGAATTCCGTAGGACCAGATAGGTTTGAAGAGTACCTTATACATAAGGATTTTAATTTAAAATATAAACGATAAAATACATACATATCCTTTATTTTTAAGTGTTTCTTTATTTTTCCCTTATATATTCATTACTACATTACTTCTTATTAAAATGTATATCAATAGATTCCTTGAGACTCGAAGAACGTTTGAAGTTCATTTTTTATGTCCCGACACATGATATACTCAATTTTAGTGTGATTATAAATTATAAATAGTATTAAGGTATTTAATGTAATTGTGGAATGCGATGCCAAAGCGTATCAAAAATTGTGCCCTGCGTAAAAAAATAAATGGAGACCCCTGATCAATACCATGAGCTATTAGCCACGATATTGAAAATTTGATTCCGGTGAGGAGAACTAGTTTATTTTTTCTGAAAGAATTTTTACTTTATCTGCAATATGAGTGCTCAAAACATGTCCTTTTTTTTAACCCTATAAGTAACAAGTAACAACCTATATATTGGATCATACACGAATTTAGTTTTGGCTCACAAAAATGAAAAAGTTATTGTTCATTTAAATGTTTGTCTTTAGTATATAATATAATATTACTATTATAATTAGTATATTTAATATGGCATATTATACAATTTTTACAATTATTTTTAAAAAATAAGATAATAAATCTTAAAATGTATTATTTATTATTTATGAAAACAATCACAATGACTTTTTGAATTCAAGAAATATTTTTCATACCGATATTGGATTTACGTCAAATATTAAGCATTCGAAGAATATGTCTACAATTTTTTTGTTTCAATATGAAAAATATGTTCAAATAAAAATATATCATTGATATTGTGATTGTACTTTTTACCTGAAATAAGACGGGAACCTATATAAAGCTAGGTAATATAGTTATAATAGTACCTACTAACTATAGATTCTAATACACTCTATACTTCTATAGTCTATATAGTACTCTTGTATTTATCTTATACTGTCAATAAAAGTATAATGGAACACTTATATAGTTTAGATCTCAGTATCAACTTTCATTGACCAAAAATGCTTTATATTTTTAAGTTTAAGCAAAAATATGATACCAATTGTAAATTTATGGATAGTTAACTATAAATAAGCTCATGTTTTTCATTGAAATTTTTCAATTTTCCTAATTATTGAGTATAAGAAAATAATGGTATTTTAATTTTTTTGTATTTGTGTCTTTTAATATTGGTTTAAGTGTTATTTAATTTTATTGAAACATTGTCAGGACAGGTAGCGTGTTTGATGTTTCGTATTTAAAAAAAACTTACATAATCTTATATGAAAAAATATATATATAGAATATAGATATGAAATGCATTCATTTACATTAATTACTATCCATGTGTTAAAATTGAAGATAGTAATAAATCATTGCTTACAAAAAACGATTCTGAGCCGATTCTTCTCATAGACACTTTAAAGTATATACCTAAATATACCAATTTAATTATTTATTTTATTATGTGTAGGAAACATAATATTATTCTTAATGGAAAAAATTTCAATTCCGTACGATTTTTTTTTAAATACAGCAAAATAATTTATAAAAATCGATATTTTTAATTTAATAATCAGATTTGTAAAAATGTAAATTAAAACATTTTAATGCTTATAAGAAATTAGAACTATATAATTTTGATATTTTTAATTTAATAACATTATGATACAACCTATGAGGAACCTTGTGTTGAATTTTGAAGCTTTTTACAAAGAAAAATATTTTTAATCGACAATTTATTGAAAAAAAACTTGAGAAATTTGAAATTTGAAAATATTGTTGATAATATCAGTATAAATCAGTCCGAACATTAAAAAAAAAAATATATATATATATTACTATAAATATAAAATGGTAATTTAAGTAATTATCGATTGTTTTATGTGTACGGTTAATATTTTGTGATTTAGAACAAAATAAAATAACAAAAAGCGTTTGTGGGGAAATGGCTATTTTATATTTTAAATTTAAGCAATCACAAAAATATTGCTGTACCTATACTAAACTTTAATTTTTGATTCAAGCAGTGAAAAATTAAATAGGAAGTCTTAATTAATTTAAGTTATTAAATAGGTTTGGTTTAATTAAAAAATAATTTAAGAATTTCGTGATTTTGACGAATATCTTTAACATTTCAACTTAAAATGCTTACAATAAAAATTATGATAATGGCCATTTATAATTTATTAACTATTAGTAAAACTTACTATTTAATTTGAATATATTTAAACAAAAAATAAGAATATAGTTCTTAAAAAAATCAGGTAAAACGCTTTATTAATGTAACATCTGTTATGACTAAATCGATGTTATTATTTTGTTGTACATAATTCTTATTTTAATTATTTATGTACTTATATCATATTCACCAGTGCTTAAATTATTATTTACTATATTAAATACATTTTTAAGAGTATAGTTTAGTTGAAATATTAAAATATCTTAGAAAATAAAATATGAGTATTGGTAATCTATAATCACTTTCAATTTTTAAATACATTAATAAACCGTGCCCCAACAAGAAACATTTTATTGATTTCATTAAACAGTCGTCAGTTATTACTTTAAAAATAATATTTAAAATAATAACATACAACATTTTTTACTAAAGTTTATATTCAAATATTATAAAATTAAGACTAGAAAATATGTGGAATGAAGTTTAAATACACTCGTTTTTTAATTTTACTTCCTAATTAGGGAGTTTTTAATTTATTAATTAATCGCATTCGTTGTCAATTTATTAATGAATAGTTATAACATGTAAATATGTGATTATTAATAATTATTAATGAATATAATTACAGACAATACAGCCAATACAGATATACAAGGTATATTATACAGTGTTAATAACTTTAATAATTACGTTTATGGTAACGCGTATAGAAATATAGAATAGTGATCGAATTACTTATTTAAAATAGTAGATATTTTAAAAACTATAAGTTTTAATACCTCGTTCAATTTTAAAACTATGTCACATGGCTTTATTATTATGCTGAATTGCTATACCTACCTACCAGAGACCAGACCATATGATTTGTAACAATTACATAATACATGACTCAACGACCAGATAAAAGCAACAGCATCGCTGATGGTTATGATTCACACTCGTAAAATAATGCAACATAAACAAATCAGGTTCAGTGCACGTTGTTGTAATTTCTCATAGTTGAAAATCGTACATTATTGTATTATCGCGGATACATTTTTTTTTTGTCATCGACCAGTATTAAATTTTAAAATTCATGTCAAGGCGAATACGTACATAATATTTATCATATAGTTATCAAAAATATTCTTACTAAACAATTTCCGTCTGTCCTCGGTGATATCTTCAGCCACTTTCGTTCTGAATTACGACGGTTTACAGAATACTATCGTACGAGTATCGCGAGCGGACGCGAAGAAAACATGAACCGAGTGTGCTGCACTCGTAACAAAACAACGATCGTATTATGGAATTCTCCAGTCGACAACCGATCAGTTTATAACTATTAAAGACGTTGTCTACAGTAATTATTGGTTGACGGACAGTGTTTACGAAACGTACCGGTAATTATGCTAATTGCAATGCAATAATATGATGTTTGACCGATAAACAGATAACGAATTTTGTGTGATTTCCGATCGTGAAAGTTGTACATCAGCCGGTGGGTGGTGGGTATAAATATAATAATGGTACCTCTGTTGATGACCTCTCAAATAGGTGACGATGTCGCAGTGCCATACCAATGTTTTTCCTCGACAAAAGCAAAAATTACTATGACTCAGAGTGTCAAAATGATAAATAATAATGGGTATTTCTGCCTAGTTTGAAAAAAATCAATCATATAAAATATCGTAACGTAACCTAACCCAATTCTATATATGCACCAGTTGTTGCATACACTTAATGATCAAACACATCATACCTCAAGTCTCTTAAATTTGAATCGTAGAGATAAGAAGCTAGAATATTATCCAACTCAACATTCTGTCAGAAGCCCTTCACCCCCGGGTAACTTAAAATTCACAACAATGTTTATTATTAAGTCTAATTTAGTTAATCGGTTGCAATTTATATATGTACTCAATGTAATTTAAGGTTAAATGTATTTTTACTTAATAAATATTTAAAAAAAAAATTAAAATGTTATTATTTATTCTGTATAATGTTGGAAAAAGATACATTCCAAGAATGTCATTACCAGTTACCTAATAAATATTTATTAGGCCTCTGAATATCATAATATATAAACGTATTCTATAATTATATAACATGATAAATAATTGTTTGTAGATATCTGCAAACATATATTATAATTACATAAGAACGCATAGGTTTCAGGTAAGTACCCTTTAATAGTGGTTATGATCTATAGACACTTTTATAAATTATGTAATGGTAATTGTGTGATAATATGTCTCAGAAAAATATTTACCTCAAGTTTTAATAATTAATTTTTCAAAGTCTAGAACTTTATATTAAACTGTTGACTAATAAGGAAATTGCGTGTTTTAGTAAACAACGTTCTTATCATAAATTATTATATTATTTAAGAACATTCAAAGGTTGTTAACAACATCGTGACGTTTTTAAGGGTGTGCATTTTTATGATTTTGGTAGAGCATCATTATTGTTGAATTCATTATATTGTGATTACAATAGCAAATTTATAATTTAATTACATACTTGTATATTCCTATTTGCATAAAAAATTTGTTATATAATTTTTAAATTTAAATTTTAAAAATATCTACTTCCGCTAATGATTAAGACAGTTAAATCAACTTTATAATTGTAACTGTAATGTATAATTTCAATGATTTTAATTAATGCTTTTATGATATTAAAACCTGTTAAAATAATTTTTTTTTAAACATGGAAATTCATTTGTATTGTAATATTATAGTAAAATATTGATAAGGTACCAATCATTTTCTTGCAATTTGAATTAGTACACAAATTAAAGAAAAAAAATTAACAGAAATTGAATTATAAAATAGTTTTTCCTTCTCTTGTTTCTTGTATTTTGTATATTATTACTGTTATACTCAAAACACAATGAATACCTACTTTATAAAATTTATTATTTATCTTCACAATACGATTTTTAAAATAATAAGCATGGGAGACTCGATTTTCTCATAAAACTTCATCCCTCTAATTTCCCATAATTTGTTTTTAAATACTAAAATAATTATAGTTAGTAATCAAAATTGCAAAAAAATAGTTTGTTTGTTAGGTATCTAATGTTAGTTTTTTTTTTTTTTACTCGTATAACATATTATATAAAATAGTTAAATGTTTACCCGTATTAGTTATTATGCATTATTAAAAGTAGGTTTCTGTATGTTTTTTTCTTATATTACATTTAAAATTAGACACAAATACACAATGAGCGGCAATAACTTTCTACCAGTATGGGTGATATTTCCAAAATTCACAACGATCAAGCCTTAGGACTATCTCAATCGTGTAAAACGAGTTTGTGGACATTTCCGAAGGTCATGTTGTAATAAAATCTATCTCATTTACACATGTGTTTTTACACCTCACTTTTCCCAATAGTTATAGTATTCAATTTTCACATTAAAATGCAATCATAATAAACTTAGTTTTTGACGATAAGCAAACTAATGTACAAACATATTTTAAGAAACAGAAAGATGAGTTATGATTTTTAACATTAAGTTACCATAACCTCGGGCGATGCTTCAAAACCTATTATTTATTTTAACATAAAAAACACGTATAGCGCATAGGTAATTTTTTTAAATAACTCCAATAATATTGTTTACTCAGCTAACTTCAGTTTATAATATTATTAAAATTCACTGGCATTAAAAATCAATTTTTCTACAAATATTCTATTGGGTAGAATCAACGATCGATGGTTATATTATACGTAAAACTTTAAAATAATAAGATCAACTTTTTATTATATTAATTTACTAATTTTTCTATATTTAAGTTTAAAAACAGTTTAATAAGAAATAATAATTTTTTCAATACTTGACTATCAACTATAAGTTATTTGTAAATTTCATTTAAATTTTTGTCATGCATAGTGAGTATCATATATATACACATAGATCATATTTATCTAGCGTTTCATTTATTTTCTTAATAAACATAGACTTGTTGCATAATAATTATGCTTAATAGTTAATACAATATGTTTATTAGGTATACAGTCTATATATTGTGTATATAGTGGTTTCTATTCATTTTATATATTTAAGTAATTTATAACTTTGACGTTTAAAAAATGTTTGGAGTTTCATCCAGGGTATTTTAATTTTTAATTTACTAGGATCTTAAATTATATTTATATAACTAACTTTTGTGAAAAATATACATATTAATGTAATTAATGTCTAATAACATATCGTCTGTGGGAGAATTAGGTAGTTTTCACTTTATGTAGTTGCCACTAATATACACTATTAGATATTAGACATAGGTATAAGTAGTTAATAAATGAAAACATTGATTAAAATATTTTATAGGATGCTTTCTAATATGACATCAATATTAAAAATTAAAAATTATTTTGCTGTAGGTACATAGCATGGTAAAAATGATTAGGTATCTGGTATATTTAATACCTAGCCATTTATAGGCAACTACGTATATAGTTTTGTATTTAATCATACAATAAAACAATAATAGGGAACTATAATTTTTAATTTTTAATTTTAATTATTGTAAATACTATACAATATGTATTTATCTAATGAAAATATGAAATATCAAGAAATTAAAATTTTTAAAGATTTTTTTTACAAAGAAGTTAAAATTTAAATAATATCGTATGTTATTGTTTACTGTTTATATAAATATTAAGTGAACTATAATATTACAAAACACATTCACTTAATAAAATCGTACTTATGTAGAAATAATAAATTGTATTTATATTTTTTAAAGCGAAAAGATTAACATGTCATGCCTGAGTCAAGGCTCTCTAGGTTATGCTAGGTTAGGTTATTTTTCAAAATATAGTCGGTTCGATATGAGCTTAAATAGATTTAATAAATTACACAATTTATGTTATAATATCTAATAATTTCTAATAAAAAATTATGAAAATATATAATGGTCTATAGTTAACACTGTTTTTAATTACGACCTCGATGGTTATTTTTTTAGATAAAAACAAAATATTCATATTTAAACACATATTTTAAACGTCGTATTTAACTTTTTTTATATATGATGAATCAAAATTATTATTATGTTTCATACATAACCTGCAATTAATACATAATACTTAAAACCAGTGAAGCTATTCATTTATGTAGCTGATATTATTATTAGTTAAATAATTATATGTAGAATATATCTAACTAGTTTTAGAAATAGGTATTATACCTATTTATGCCTGTTGTATAAATTAATTGTCTTTATAATACATCACTTTTTCTTTAAGAAAAAAATGTTTTCATAAATTTTGTAAATGGTTTTATAAGCACAAAGAGTATTTGAAAGTAATAGTACCAATAAGTAATAAGTAATTACCATTTAAGATGTTAGTATTTGTGGTATATTAGATCTTCAACTTGGTTAGCTATGGTTTAAAGCAACTATATATTTAAATCATCTATCCACCCACCGATTTTTTACATTTGATAAAATATTTTTGACAAATCTATCAACATAACATTTATTTTAATAATTTTAAATTTCCAGTTGGTTTTTATATGCTGTTTATACATATATATATATTTGGTATATTGGTGGTTGTATAGAACTCCCGTGATAGGATGGGGTGGAATAAATTAACTTTTTTCTGATAATTAAAATTGTTCTCAACACTAGCTTTTATTCTTTTTTTTTATTAAAAACAGATCAAATTGTCAATAATAGGTAAATATTTGAAAAGTATATTCCAAATTCATAAAATATGAAAATAGCTTACTCATTTCATGTTTTAGTGAGAAAGAATGTTAATAAATCGGGTAATCACTAAAATCCACAGAAATTATTATTATTATACACAAAAGCTTCTATATGACAACAGTTATTTACACCCACCCCGGCATCCGTTCTTGAAAGAAAACGCAGTTGTATTACTTGCAACTTATCTGCACAACATTGTATTTATTATCCCCACACACTACTACACCATGTTAACCTAATTAGATAGTAAAATCTCAGCTGTTGTATAATGCTTGGATTTGTTATTGCTTATTTATGACCTAGAAAATTTTTATTAATGAATACAATTTCATTAAAATTCATCGAAAACATCAAAAGAAGAAAATATCAACATTTAAAATAAGATAATGTAACTACCTATTGACTAGGTACTGCAGGTTTTGTATTGATATTAGTTTTTAAACTATTTGGTAACAAACAAAATAATTTAGAAAAACCCAAAACATTATTTTGTTTTCGTCGATAAAGAGAGTTGTATAATTGTGTTGAATATTTTTAATGAGTACTGATATGCCCTCATCAATAACATATTATCAGGAAATTCATTTCAATTTCATTATAAATACATCTGCATGATTTATAATTTATAACATAATATATTTCCAGGAATGTATATCAAGGAAATTTAGGTAATCTATTAGATGATATATAATATAATATTATTATAATTATAAACATATTTTATGTATCTTTAAAAATTTTTAAAATTAGTTGGTCATACGTTACGATCGTATTATCAATTATTTTGACACTAATTAATTTATAAATTTTGATTTTTTATAGTATTATTAATATCTTCAAAACATCATATTAAATATATTAAACTTTAAAATTAAAGAAAGAATTTGTACCTATTAAAATGTAGTTGTTGTAACCTAAAATTTAAGCATTTAGTAGAAATCATTATATTATAATAATATCTAATATCAACAACGTGTAGCAGAATTATAATTTTATAAATTTTCTCACTCCACAGCTAAAATATTAAAATAATAATAATTGTATATTATGCACCTTATTAGGTGATTAAATTAATATAGAATCAAGAACTTCAAAATATTATGTTGGTTTAAAAAAAATTATTTATGAATTTTCCAACAATGTAGTATTCATGGAATTTATTATAATATTAAGTTGTACGATTTATTTCATGTTTTTCTAATACATAAACATAATACAGTTGACCAACCTGAATCTAGGTAATTCAAAATTTAAGATACCTCGAAAAAAATTAATGAGCATAACACGTCTTATGTTACTTGAGAAATTGTTTTATAATATAGTAAATTGTTTGACAGCTCACGATTGTATTATAGAAGTTTTACTGTACTAATAAAAACTATTAATTCACATAATTCATTATTATTAATGGCATGTGTTAATAACTAATTTGGCTTATAATGTGGTCACTGTAAATTGATTAGATGACGACTTATGATAGATAAAAAATTACAAAAAAACATATTATGTCTTATGAATACCAATAATAATCATAATTATACGCATGAAACATTACTTAATAACATACTAATTACCTAAAACTGTCCGAAGGATTAGCATCTTCTTTTTTATGCGTGACTTATCATACACAATGTGCTTGTATAGATTGTATAATGTATTTCAAAATAAATATTTTGAAATGAAAACTTTGCTCATGTTACTATGTAATATAAACATGTTTTTAGCTTGTTGAGTTATATGAGATTCACCAATAAATTGTTTATGTCTAAAATTTCTTAGTTATTATGAAAATAATTGTTCTTGTGGTGTTCATTTTATATTATAGAATATAGGTATATTAATTTTCAAAGTAGATTTATCAAAATACAATATTATTAGCTTCTAATAAATTATAGTCAATTATTAACTATAAATAAACAACTAATAGAAGAGTATGGAATATAAACACATTTTTCTAAAATTGGAACGTACTGTGTAACAATATGGTGTATCCTAATATAAAAATAAAATTATCCCATTAACTTTTTTAAATAATGAAATTATAAAGTCGAAAGACGCAATTGTTCCTCTTATACCGGTCTTCTTTCAAGGTGAACAACATTGTTTGCTATAAAACTCGTTATTAATAAATTATTGCAGAAAATATTTAATAATTGAATTTAGTAGGTAGATTATTGATGGATATTCATTGAACAAAACTATAATCACTCGACCTATTCATTCAGACATATTATAGTAGATGATTTTTGAAGTCTTAAAGTCTTGAAAATAATGAAGCTTAGAGTAAATTTAAAACATCAAATAAAACTAGAGTGTAAATTTTGAAAAATAATGAAATTAACACATCCCGTGGATGAAAGTTAAATAATTTTTCGATAAATTAAATAATTGTGGAACAATATTGTAGGTATTTATTGATTTTTAAATCCAATATAATTTTTTAAACAAATTAACAGTTGCGTTTAGAGGTAAAGGTAATTATTATTGTAGTACACGTGCTACTATTGTTATATAATAAATAGTATTTTCACGTTTATTGAACTGTATTGTACTCATAGGTTAAGGGGTTCGCTTATATTACACGGTCATTACTATATTATACATTCGTTGAGAAAGACTCCAAGAAACAATTCGATGTAGTCAATGATATTGGTTGTGATTTTGTTTTAAACGTTAAGTAGTAATTTTATATCGACTAGAACGATGAATATGTATAAGTTATTATTTGATGAACTCTGTTACGCAGAAAAATAAGCATATGCAATTCAAAATGTATAAATATGATTGAGTACAATCGTTCGACCACAGATTATATTAAACTATAATCTGTGGTTTGACTATCAAATATATATGGTTAATTTGTTTGGAAGTTTAAAAGGAATGAATGATAATGAGATTGCAGTTGTTAAATAAAAAAATATTGATGCATTATAAATTATATCTATGTTTATGAAAATAATAGTAGCACTTAAATAAATTATTATTAATTTCGTTCACTTTCAATGTGTTTTTTTATTTATACGGTCGTTTATTAAGCTTGATATTTCCGTATTTAATTTAAAAATTTTTAGGTTCAGGTAATTACTTATCATGGTCAATATCTCAATATCTTTAATATACTATTAAAAAAATGAATAAATATTTAGGTTTACAAATTGATTTATCCGTATATTTTAGAGTTTAAATATTCGAATATCTTTGTTTGTTCGTATGATCTATGAAATCTCAAGTACCTACTTACCCATAAAATGATTTAATTTCGATGGTAATAGAGCTTCACAGTCCATACTTATTAAGTATTACTTAAACACACCACTATTATTATTATTTTTTTTTTATAGGATATACGCCAATATAAAACTGTAATTTTGGTTTTAGCGCCACGTCGGGTTTACTGATCAAATAATGTGACATTGTAACTTTTGAATTGCAGTGCTTATGGTTTTCGAGCCCTACATAGGTTACATATATTATTCGTTTTTGTAATCACGTAAGATCTCTAAAACCATAGTGTTACGATATCTTATGGATAGGGTTGCCAGATTTTAAAAACACCAAACCAGGACATCATATTGAATAACCATTTTTTTTCGTATATTTGTTTATGTTCAATTGTAATATTGTTGAGCTATCATAGTTTAATACTAGAAGCTAATACAAATAAAAAATATTAATAACCTTTTTTTGTATAATTATACGAGAATTAATAATATCCCATATTTTAATTGAAAAATGTTTCAACCAATACAATTTTTTACATAAACTAAATTTACTGAATTTACATTTATTAATTGTTAGTAATAACCCAATGTTCATACTTTTCGGTTGAATGAATTGTTTTTAATACATCTGTATTACTTTTAATTTTTAAATAAAATTCATTACAAATTAAACCCAAATTCTATGTATAATGTTATTCTATGTTTTATTATTAAACAAAATAATATTAAAGTTATTTTCTCCTGTCTTCCATAAACTGGGACAAAATTAATGACCAGCTGGGACACCTAGACATGCTGTAAAAACCCAGACTGTCCCGGTCAAACTGGGACGAATGGCAAGCCTACTTATGGAACTAAACAGAGTATCGGTTGACCATGATAACTTTTATGTGAACCAACTGAATCTGAAAAGAATTATTTCGACAAGTAGTAGGTATGTAGGGTCAATGTTCCTATACATAATATGTAAATGACCTACGCGTTTAACCTGTTATTGTTATTACACACTTAATGTGGACTTTAAACTGCGTATGATGCAAAAACAAGTTTCATTAATGTTTATATATTTTTTTTATAAACGTATTTTCATGCAAAATGTTTGTATGGATTTTACACTCGTGTTTTACTTCATAAATTACAGAAATGTACACATCATACTGAAACATGTCTGCATCAATTGATTGAAACGTTCGGCATTAGTTACGATAAAAATACTTTAAATGGACCTAATTCGTGTCATCATCAGAAATATTGTCAGTTATGACGATGATTGCTTACATTACAATGTAATACTTTCAAATTATAGTGAGATACACGTGATCGTATTAATTGGCATGACATCCTAATGTAATAATTTTACCCACACTTCATACACATGGATAGGTAATTTAAATAATTTTTACTCAGAATGTTCTCATAGGATTATACAATTTATGACCATACTACAGTATTTCGTTATAGCTATAAAACATTATTCACACTTCAAATCTCAATAATATGTGCTAACGAAATTATGCAAGTTTATATAAAAATATAATATATTGAGCGATTTTATAACAGTAAACTTTAGTATCTCGAAAAACATTAACGTTTTTGTAAATATTTTTTCGTAATTTAAATCAATTAAGTATCAAAACAACATGTTGGAAAAAAAACTACATTTCTTATCAATATACTTTTTTTAGAATTTGCATGTATATACATATCATTTTAAACATTTAAAGTTATAAAATGAATAAACTATTTGACATTTGATATTAAAGTCTCTATACAAATTCTCAGAAAGAATATTACCTATACTTTGGAATATGAATTTAAAAAGGTATAACTATAAAAATAATAAAATTTTTACCTTAAATGTTGAATGAAACAAAGAATATATTGATTATAAAATCATTATAAAATGATGTGCGCTTTTTTAAAAATATATCTTCTTGGCAGTAGACACTTTTTCTAGTAAAAAATATACTACGATCATAAATTTTGAAGGATGTTTCTGGTAATGAATTTAATTTAATGAATGCTTTTTAAAGGTAAAATTTAAAGGTTCTTACTAGTTAATAAAATAATCTGCAATTTTAAAAATAAAATACAAACATTAGTTAAAATTTTAATATTAATGTTAAAATGAATTTTGTATAGTTATACCAAAATTAAGACTGTCTTTATTCAAAATTGTCTTTTATTATTATTAATAATTTTTTAATGAATTAAAATTTAAAAAAAAAAATAAAACAAATACTTGTAATAGGACGTAATGTGCTGAAACATATTAATTCACAATAAATGAAAAAAAAAGATTAAAACATATATTATTAGTCAATGACGATGCACCTACACTTCAAATATTCTGTACACCTGATACCAGAACGATTACCTACTTTTTCATTAAATATGTTGGTAATGAATTTAAGCAATGTAAAATAAATATTTTCAAAAATGTCGACATTCTTAGAGATGATGAGTGTTTATGTAAAAAGTATCACTCTGTAATATTTACTAAAATATCTAATGCATATTTACTACTATAACTATTAATAAACTTATACATATATAATAGTATAATTAAGTGCCTATACCTATGTTTTGATTTGTGTGGTCAAATATTTTAATTGTTATAAGTATTTGAGTTATTATTTTTATTAGAGTACCTATAATAAAAAATGTTATAGTCATTATTTTATTTCAGTTGGATCAGTATTCATATAATATGTGTGCCTAAAAAAATGATTATAAGGATAGCATTTCATGTCTAACGTAAATATACTATACCTTCCCCTCATATGTATGCTTTCATGTTTGTAATAATGTATTAAGTTCATTAGTTTACGTATATCATGTTCTCTCACTGATGTTTTCAGAAAAATATTATTTTTGATAGTTTAAAACTAAAACCATAACCATATATTTCCATTTGAAAATTGAAATTTGATACTATTTTTAACATTTAAAATTGTGTGATACAAATATTATTTGTTAGTAAAAAAATCCAGAAAGTATATCATAACATATAAATTGAGTGTAGCGGTGTAGTCGTGTAGGTCACGTTTCGGTAAGTTCAGCGCTGGATGATGACATATATGTATAGCAGTAGGTATACAATTTATAAGGAATGATAAATCATTTAATGAAGTTAAAAAATAGATTCTGAGCCTGACTTAATGAAAACATATAGATTCGAATGTTTGAAATTTCATTAAAATTGCAAATTCTTGTATTTATTTATTTAAAGAAAATTCTACGTTGTTCCGTATTTTTTTCTTACATTTAGTTAAACTGCATTAAATTATTATCCAAAAACTGCGCACTTCAAAGGACTATCAGAAATCAATTTCTGATTTTTAACAGGAGCATATGAAACTTTTTGAGCTTTTTCACTCGTAAATGTATTCACGGTAAACCATATATTAAGCTTTGAATTCTGCGATGTAATTGTTTCATAGTATTAAGATGATGTTTTCTTTTAAAAAACTATCGAGTGTTCTTTTAGCTGTACTCAAAAGAAGTAATTTTGAAATAGTTTCTTTGAGCGTAAAAAAGAAATAATCATCAACGATCTATACATTTAAAAAAAAAATATAAGAAATTGAGGTTGATAATTATGTTCCACTAAGAGTGTATAATTAGTAAATACTTTTAATGTAATATCATAGGTCATTATATAATATGTCACTATTGTATGAATATTTTGTCATCAATTTATAAGAGTTAAGTGTTTAATATTAAATTACCTGTCCTTTCTTACTAATATATTCTGAGTAGAACGATCATTTTAAATCGTGTATGCGTGTGTGTGGTGCTTGTTATTTTTTTTCTATCTAAAATCACTTTGTGTAGCAGAACAAATGCTTCAATCTTCAATGTTGGTGATAGTTTTGGATAACAAATAGAATCTAGTTTTTACTTTCAGAACTTTCTTAGTACTTTTCAAAATAAGCTAGAAAACCAAAAATATGTTACGGAAAAAACTGAAATACTTATGCAACACCAGTTTTTGTTTTTGAATGTAATCAATATATCAACACCTGCAAAGACTTTAAATGTTTTCTAAATATTATTATATTAACATTTATTTTTCTCCTTTAAAAAAAAATTTTATTTGTGTTGATTATTTTTTTAAATTTAGTCAGAATCTACAGAATATGAAATCTGGTTTCAATAAATATTGTTCAATGAAATGTAAAAATGTAGTCAACAAAATTGAAAAAGCGTTTGAATTTTAAATTTTGACGATTCTTAAAACTCAAAAATAGGTAGTTGATAATTATTTTATACACCGAAATTATTACAATTTTAATTTAAATAACTTTGATTGAAAATTGAATACAAGATCCTTCATAAGTTTTTCTTACTGGAATAAAAAAAATAGTCTCCATAACGCTACGTTTATTTTTTATGTGACGTTGTGGTTAATATTTTGATGAAATTTGATATTTAAACGTACATACCCGATGTCTTAAGATTATATTTGTAATATTTTTGCGATTCATAAAATTATAATATAAGAAATTTGAAATAGTTAGTATAGCAGGGGTGGACAAAATGAATACGTCCACAAGCCACATGGATAAATACAATAATATCAAGAGCCAAAATGTTCATAAATACATTTTATAATTTTTGTAATTTTATCGTATTTTATCGTTTATAAGTAAATATTGATTATTTTTTTAATAAGACGCGAGTTGAAAATTGGTTAGGTGAGGCTATATAATATATCACCCTTGATCTATAAAGTATCATTTGCTATACACAATACTACTATATGGTCCAACCCATTCTAAGGTACGAAGATTATTAAAATTCTTGGTATTCTCTTGAAAGTCAATAACAATGGTTTATGAATAATAAATAATAATATAACAATATGTATATTCGATGTCACTAATAGAAAAATAAATAACTTACAAAAATACTTTTTGTTTTTTATTTGGATTAGTTAATATTTAATAATCTCACAAGTTTTGTATTATAAGCTCAAGTAAGGTTATAATTAAGATTACATTTTGCAGGGAAAAGCCGTCCACTGACAAAACTCTTGGGGTGTGATTACTGATTTTAATATAAATAAATTATAAAATAAAATAACATAAGAAATATTTAATATTTGTGGACTAATTTTCTTTGCTCAAAATTTATTTTTCGTATTGGTATGCAATTACTATCGTTGGATTCGAATTTAACACATCAATTATATCAGTGACTAACTCAATAATGTTACCTACGGTAAATACAGCCAGAGCAATTAATCTGGGTTTTTACATTACATATTAATATTTAACATTATAGCTATATAACGCAGTTACTTTTATCAATTATTATAGTTTATCCCATACAAGCCTACTGGCATTTTTTATTGAATTCCTTAATAAAAAAAAATATTAATTTATTCTATTTTAAGACAGTCATATCAAATAATAGATTATATAAATTATAAACATATATACAATTTAATTTTTTTTCCTAATTATTAAATTTAGTTTAGTAAAATACATTTTTTGTTGACTTTATATTTCAATTAAATTTTATTCAAATTTTAAAACATTGAAAACCACTAAAAGTGTTTTAAATGTTATTATTACGTTCGAATAAAAATTCTATTTGTTTCGAAAAAAAAAAATGTTTACATAATTATTCATTTTCATGTATTTTATATTACCTATTCATAGCGTTATCGTTAATACTGATATTTTACACTTACCTCGGGCTGTTTAAAGATGGAACTTTTTTAACTACACAGGTGCAAATAATTATTGACAGTTATTTTTATAAGTTCTGACAATTTTTCATATTTTTCACGCAACAAAATATCACATCATCTAAAACGTATATAATTTGATCAACCACTATAACAAGCAAATTAAATTATTTTTTTTTTTTAAATTCTAAGTATTAATGGAACAATCAATATAACACAAGTTTATATCATTTTGAAATAATGATTTTGCGAACTGTACGCCACCCGATAACACGCATTAGTGATAGTTGTGTTTGAGTGAATAACGTTCCTAACCGATGATCGTAGAGTTCGAGGTGAACAACTTAAATGTATAATTAGATCCGAATTTTTTTGCACAATTATTTAAAAAAATATATAATATATTATAATATCTTCTTTTTATTATTGGATTATCTTGAACTTGGTAGGAGATTTGATACAGAATAAGAATATAAATATTTATCATTTGTTTTTGTTTTTGTTTTGATCTAAAACTACAAATATATAAAATAACAATGCACAGTAACTATACAAATATTCAACACTAACTTTTTATGAATAAATTAATTTTTTAATAAAATTAAATTGAAAAATATATTTAATTAAAAATGTATTTTCACAATATGTATATTATGTTTTAAATTTAAATTTAATATTATTAAATACCTTAAATGAATATGTTAAGAAATATATCTCATTCATAAAATATGTATAAACTGTACTTAGTAATACTAATATTACTTACTTTTTAATAATACGTCTTCTGAATTAAAAAAATAAGTATTTAAGTTTGAAAAATGGATTATAAATGTGGACCTAACCTAACCTAACCTAACCTGGGTATGTATTTTGTATTGTATTCTTCGTCTACAATTATGAAACAATTTTGAAAGTGGAATAGAAAATAAGGCCGTTAAAGATATTCTAACAGTGAAAGATAAATCGCCTTAGATAGGAAATAACTAATAAAGTTTCAAATAATACATTATTTAGAGCTTTATAAAATGAATTAAAAATATATTGAATTTGAAGTACAAAAAAATAATACTTTTATTTTAATAAATAACATCACATATGGTGATAATTACAATTCTTAATTAATATACAATATAAAGTAGGAATATAAATACATCTTAAAGATTTTTAATATTTTTATTATTATTTTTTTTTTTTAATAAATTGATTGCATAGAATATTTAAATATTTGTTCCAATTTAAAATATCCAAACCACCATTATAATAATATATTGTTGTATAAATTAAACGTCTTGAACTGAAAAAAATCTCTGAGTGAATAGTAAAATCAAGTGAAAATATTTAATTATTTATTCGTGATAATAAAAAATCGAAATACCTATTTAAAAGCTCTTCAAGTATTTAGGCTCCGTAAAATCATTGGTGCAACGAGGAGGGTGATTTGGGTTCTTAGAATCCCCTAACTCAAAATTAACACCCTAAGAAATGGTTTAAAAAGTTAGGTCTCATTAAGCCAAAAAAAAAAAAACCTGAAGCTTAGCCTAGGTTTAAGTACACTTAGTTGCACCGATGCGTAAAATGTTATTTATTATCAATTATCATTGACGATAATATATATTATAGACAACTGTTTTGTTTGGTAAGTACATAATAGGTATTAAAAATTAATATCCCAAATGTTTCAAATCAATACGTATATTATTAAATATGACACAATGCAATCTGTAACTTTTTAGAGTTTATGAAAGTGTGTATAGTTTTTAAAATACAACATATCGATGTATATAGTTTGAAATTTGCGTTGAAAATCTTTGCTTTTAATAATGAAGTTGAAAATGGAGGACCTTAGTAAACAATCTTCATTTACTGAACTTATAATAGAAATTAAACAAAAAGATAAGAACAAATATTTTTATGAAGTCTACATTACAGAATAACAATTTGAGTTACAATATATTAGGATACATACAATAGCGTATCACGTATTCAAAAACTTGTATACTCTGATGTATGTAACTCAACTACATTTGAAACTTGGGGTAAACAAAATACTTTGGAACGTTTCTAGATATAAGTTTCACTTTGTTCGTGTTTATCTACCACTAACTCAAAAGTGTAAAATATTTAATACATTTCAAAAATTATGGTCTGTTATTACTATATATTTGTAAGTTCTGTATGTAAATTTGAAGTTCAAAACTGAGGATCATTTTTATTTATTGTATAACATTAAGAATGTAGAAAGTAGAGATTAGGGAAATGAAAAAAAAACACATCAGATCTGTACTTAAATAATAATCTTGCTACTAATCCCAATTTATAACAACATGAAAAAAATGTAATTTGATTTTAATCGTATACATCTAGTTCGTTTCTATAAAATGACTAGTCATATATCCAATATTTAACTTTGTACAATTATTTTTTTGGACAATACTTATTTTTTTCTAATAATTTTATAAATAATACTATTAGTGACAACCGCATAGAAACCAGAAAAGTCTAAGAATATCTGACAGTATCTTCGATGTTTTGAAGAAAATATTAACAAAATCATTTCATTTTTATAAATTATTGATATGTACAACTTAACCCAAGAAAATCATAGGTCTATTTATAAGTAACTAATATTTATTTTTTTATAAGCTTATAACTTAGTAGTTGATGCTTTACCATGAATGAAAACAAATGTATAATAGTATCGTCTATATAAATTATCAATAGTCATCAGCCACCATTTAATAAAGTGACACATTTATTTATAATATATATAAACAGATGCATTAAATAATACATTTATGATAGTGCACAATATTATGTTAATGAATACAATAAACATTTTTTAAAATAGTATATGCATGTAATTTTATTTATATTATTGGGTATTGACATTTCAGTAGCTTTTCTATAATTTAGAAAATTTGCAGTTTCAATAATTTCTAATAAATAATGTAATGTGTGCATCACGCATAATCGTTAAACATAAGATTCAAGTTTTAATAGTTAACTAATTAATTCAAAATATATACAGAAAATGTAAAATATTTTGTATGACACTATTACGATTTCTGTAGTTGGGTGTCTTCTTTTTTTAATGTTAATTTATCCATAATCTTTTATAAAGTGATTTCTTTGTACTCTGAATAGATTGTATGGTTCTTTATGGTCACTGATTCAAACTGTGAACTATTTTGTTTTTATATAAGTATTATATGTTTAAAATATAATAAATAAAATTTCTATTTCTATTTCTACCATACGTTCATGAGATATAAATTTATCTTTATAATGGTGATGATTTAGTTACTTATTATTAGGAGTATAATAAATTACAATTGAATTCCTACTTCATAATACTGTTATATTTTTATATTGCGTATAGCACATAGTAGATGAATATAATTGGTATAATGGCAGTTGATCGATTTATTAATATAGAAAATGTTTATGACACTTTTTTGAAACAAAATACCAGTTGATCCAGTCTTTCTTCATACTTCTGACCTTGAAGTTACCGTATAGTGTAAAGTAAATATGGGAATAGTTCACTTTCATTCTAGATATTTTATTTCATTTAATACCATTTATTCGTTTTGATCAGTGCAACGCAAATCCTTCAATGTTTTTATATATCTATATACAAATCTCGATGGGCATTTAATTCAACTTTCGACGAGAAATAAAAAAAAATAAGAGGAATTGACAAATACCTAAGTAATTTTAAATCCTTTTAAAGTTGGTGATTCAAGGATATTTTCTTGAATTAATACTTTATTTTATTTTATATGTTTATTATATTTTATAATGAATGATCTGGATTTTGAGGTCAGAGTGAAGAGAGAGGTGGTTGACATACCCTGGGCATTAGTGATGAGTGGAAAATAAATTGATTGGAAGGATTGGAAAATGTTGATGTTCGAATTTTTAGCCATACTCTATAGTTGGATTCCGTAGGTAATCGTTGGGTGGATAAATTATTTTTAGAATAATAGTTTGATGTTGAATTGGAAGATTTGATTTGAGAAGATTTCTTGACTTTTGGAGCTTAATGTTGAGAAATTTTCTCTTAATTTTTATATGAGAGGCTCATATAAGGTTGTTGTCTAAATGAACTCCGAGGTATCGCGGGACATTTTTTTAAGGGAATCAAATCATTATTAAGAGTCGTGGAAGGCAGATACTTGGGAGTAGGAAGAAAGTTGTGTGCCTTGATTTATTCGAATTTACTTTAATTCTCCACAGGTTGAACCAAGTCTGGAGATCGTTTAGTTGTATTTAAAGTGCGTTAGAGGCTCTGGTTAGGTCGAAATTTGTTGAAATATTTGTTGTAACCAGCGAAGGTGGCAAGAGTAGTAATTTTGGAGTGAGGAGTGTTAGATGTGAAAATGTTAAAAAACGTTACAAACAAACTACTACACTAGTTATTATAATATTTAATATTATAATAAAAAACTAATACACTAGAGTTCTAGAATAACATTTAATCTTTAGAAAATAGCTGTTCATCATAGATGTTTTACTTTAAAATAATTCAACAATAATTTTAATGACTGATCAATATGAACTGTTACATATTATACTGTATAAAAGAGAAAAAGATACCATAATATAAATAAAATTCTCTGTTCACGGCTTTATTGTAACATTTCACTAGAACTTTAACTTTAAGAAACAATGGCTTAACATAATATAATGTATACCAAATTGAAAATTATTTATTCACAAGTGTTTTTACAGAGACACCGTTCACATATTATATACATACTTTTGAATGAGATTTTAATTTAAACTTATTGACCTATACCTGATTTTTGCTTATAATTTATAAATTATACTACATTGTTGAATACGAATACAAATTAAGGTGGCCAATTTTAAGCTTCAGATCATAAACTTTAGAACGGTTATTCATTTCCACTATTAAATGTACGAAACTTACATCGGTACAATTTATAGGCACCATGTAATTGAACATGTTACCGATATTGCTGTTCTAAGTAACACCATATATTTCAGTTTTTAAAAACTCGTTTAGGAAATAATTTATATTAAGTATTGTAAGGTTGCCAACCGTTCAGGTATTACTTGGACAGTTCAGATTTTCTAGTTCCTGTCCAGTGTACAATTATACCTTTCAACTGGACAACATAAATTATTAAATATCCAAGTTTTTCATAAGTCCCTCGATGTGATGTATTTATGCAATAGCAACAAGTAGGTATTAACTTTTATATAATGTAATATTTGGTGAACTTTCGGAAACAAAAAGTGGTCATATGCTTGTAAAGGTGGCAAAAAGCGATAAAAATACAACTTTAAAAATATCAAAGAGGTAGCAATTAATTAATATACATTATTTTGTTTATTATATTAATTATTTTTTGTTTATTCATTTATTCAAATAATATACATGTTTATATACTTTTACTTATTTATTGTATTATCAGAAATATAGTAATAAATCAATAAAAAAATTAATTATTTATAATCATTAATCATACTCGTATTATCATAAATTAAGTTTTTGATGACTAAAAAAAAGTACAGTTTTTGAAATTCTAAAAGTTGGCAACCCTATACGTAGTCACGATACCATGAGTCAGTCCTGGTTTTAACGGTCTAAAAACTAATTCTAGTAAAAAAATTCTGTATCAAAATACCCTTAAAAATTTACCAAAGTATTTTTTATAGGGATACAACTGATAGATACTCGATGGTTTGATTTTCAGAATCGTTAAGGATCTATCTTAACTAAGTCAACAAATAATAATCAAACAAACACTAAATACCAAACATAAGCAATAAACATGCACAACAAATAAACAGTTATTTTATAGACTAGATATAGATACTGGAAATAAACACAATTATATTAAATTTATTGTTATTAGTTTATTAATTATTATAAATTGTTAAATTCGTTATATTTTATGATTAATATCATTAATTAATATTTTAATGTGATATTACATCATTATTTAAGCAGAATTTAAAGTGTTAAAATTAATTTTAAAACTGACTGTATTTAAATGAAAAAATTAAAATACACGACGTGGGCTTTAAAAATTAGACAAAAACAGTAAGAGACTCTCATCAATCATCAGATTTGCATCCGTCATGTAATTTAAACTTTTGTTTTAAAGGAAAGTTTTTGGACTAATTTCACTTTTCTCAACAAAGAATAATTGTATAATACAATTACATATTTTAAAGTTTTAATGGAACAATAAAAGAGATTTTTCATGTACAGTACAATATTTGTGCCTAAGTCTATATAATATACCAACTAATCAATAAAATATAATATTTACCCTTGGAATTGTGGCCATTTGTAGTAAAAAAAGCGGGTAAGTCGTGGATGTCGCTCTGCTGTACAGTAGATTACAAGTAGGTTACTGTAATGGATGGAATTAAATCTGAATCCAATGATATTATATCATTCTATACGAAAAACGATTCTGAGCGAAGACGGTTTATCGGTCTAGGATATATTATAGATCATTAAAAATTTTCAAATCTTAGATTTGAAAAGAAAAAAGTCACTCAAATGTTTTTAAAATTTTACTATGTCTAGTTAAGGCTAATATAAGTAAACAACCCAAATTTTAAGTTTTTACAAATATTTTTAACCGAATTACAACAAAAGACCTTCCAAAATTAAAATGTCTATTAATAGCTCAAAAATGGCTTAAATTTTCCGAAGAAAGTTAACACTAGATTTCTGAAAATCTAGTATAAAATTCTATCTAAGAACTTAATGTACTTTACTTTTAGGTGAATGTGTAGAATGAAATTTTATTAAATTCAACAATAAATTTTCTGAAAACTGGCATGTACTTTTATTTAAAAATATATCTGTCTTTTGTACTCAACTATAACTCTCTTAGTAATATATAAGACAGTAAGTTATAAAAATGTACTTCATTTTTTTGAATTTATTTATGTTCATAATTGTATTTAGATGACGAACGTGTAATACTCAAAATATACAATATTGACGATGGGCCAATTATTTAGTAATGTATTTAAACTTGTTTCAATTAAATGACCATGAATATTTTTTTTATTTTTTTTTGCATGATTTTAGTTCATATTTATTGATAATATATTTAAAAATGCTAGCATATTTCATACGTTTTTAGTGAATATAATTCCAAGCCCGTGACTCATCAACAAAAACTAATAGTTTTTGGAATTTACCAGATATAGTGATTAACGCATGACTATATTGGATGAAGGTATTAACTCCCAAGAAGATTGTACACTGTAAAAGTTTAAACATACAAATAAAGATATGGAAAACGGACAACGATTGAAAATTAGTTGAAGTTCAGGCACAAGTCGCAATAATATCATCACTATTGTTGGACTATCTATGTTTTTATGTCGGTGATCATTATAACGCCATGAGCATGATTACACATCAGGAGAGTCACTACCAGGCTAATATAACAAAAATTCAATCGTTAGGACAATAAATATAATTAACAATTCTTAGTATTCACAGTTAATTGTTTTTTTTGGTTATTTGGATGCTTTATACTTTTATAACACTTAAGTTTTTCCACTATACTGATCAATCAAGGATTGCTGAATAACAATATTTTTTTTTTATCGTATATCACATGTATATAGAATATAAATTATAGAATATCTTTTTAGTAATATGTGTAAGTTTTTTTTTTATTATTAATCAAACAATTTTCCTTGAAGAACTTTGTGAACAACAACCAGCTGTGTTTATAAAATATAGAGATTATATCTGAAACATTATCAGTTTGAATTAAAAAATTCAATAATTCATTGTGTAAACCGTATACAAAAAATAATTCATAGCGGAGGAGAGGGACATTTTAAACTTTAAAACAGAAAATTGTGCTCATGCGTTTTTGATATTTTAAATTACTGTTAGAAAAACTTCAGTTGGATATAATATAACATTTTTAAAACTTAAGAATTTAAATTGAAAATAGAACAAAGTTTAAATACAAAATAATTAGAAAATTTTTAGAATTTGTATAACTATTAAATAAAAAAAATAAATAAGTTTGCAACATTACTTATGACGTAATTTTATTAGTGGTAGTTTGAGTAAATTAGTATAATTATAATACTATACGTAATATTTCTATGTATATTTAAATTTTATTTTGTTATTTATCTCCCAATAGTACCCGATTTCTACTTATATTAATCTCATAGAACAGAAATATAAAATTATATTAATAAAAAATGTGGTATGAATCCTGTTTTGCTTTTTCGATAATCTTAATTTATCACTTGCCTTAAAAAATGAAATATTAATGTGTCGTAGTCGTCATAATAATCAATGCATCTTAATTTATTTGTTAAAATGCTTTATAAATATTAGTACTTTTTCGATAAAATACATTTTTTATAGTTATATCATATTTTATAAAAATGTTTGGATTATTTGTTAAATAAACTGTATTTTATAATATGTGTATTGTACACATTTTACATTGTATTTTTTTTGCATTTAAATCTGGGTCCCTTGCAAATTAACATCATGATACATAACTTCAATACTTCTATAATAACGATCCTTTTTGTAGTTTATATAGGTACCTTAAGATATAATTAGTGATTACAAGTACAACAAGATATTATATTTCACATTTTAAAATCTCATCAATATTGACATTGATGACAATATGATCAAGAATTAATTAAGCGCTATAACTATCAAATAAATAATCAGATAATTTATAGCAAACATCAGATATTCTTGTAAATTATTGCATATCTGCATTTAGTTTGTATATAAGTAAGTACCTACTGCTAAAAAAGTCAATCACAATTTTATTCTAATTAAAATCACAACATGGAAATAACAGAAACCACCACTTGGATTTCTATAACCTGATTACAGTTGTTTATTTCAATATTCATGATCATAATTAGTTTTCAGTTTTTGCATGTTCACGTACAATCATTTCATACTTATATTTTAAAAATAAAATTCAACGTACGATTATCGCAAATGTCATTACGTATACTCACATTATGAAAAAAGTCTTAGAATATCAGTTTATTTTTGTTAATGTTTCTAATTATAATTTTAACTTTTAATATTATAAAAACAAAAGTGTTATTTAAGAGTTGAAAAAAGATAACAATAAATCCAAAAAAAATCCCATAAATGATGGGTGACTACAGGCATCGCCTTATCTATATATAGGTGAATATTGATTATTAATATAATCTTTTAAAAATATATTGTAGACATCAGTCGCTTTATCGTAAACAATGTTAAAAAAAGCCAAAAGTAACAAGCTTATAGAATAAAATCAATAATATACATTACAGTCATTACACTGCAGTTTATAAGTTTCTCTAATAGATACCAAGACAATCTGTTCATTCTGTTTCATCCATATTTTTAGATTTCTAAATCTACTCATTATGAACATAATGAACCTCTTTGGTATTGTTTGCTGATTTGCGCCGATCATTCTATCATCTCTAAATTTATGATTTGTTGTACAAAATTTTTGTTATTAATGTATAATATAAATTGTACTTCTATTATTCATCGTGTGGTTTTTGGAACCATGAAAGTTTGTAATTGGTATGTATTTTATAGTTTGTAATCTATATTTGTTTCTCAAATATTAAATATAGATACTATATTATGCATGTGTAGACCAAAAATTATATTTTCCCGTGGAAAGTATACATATTGTTAATATTAACTGTCCCGAGATATAGTCATTCAAGGTGTTAAACAATTACAAATGGCTGTATAAAAACCAATAATTTAATAGTGTTCGGCTATACAATGTGATGTATTCATGCTACTTACGATGTTTATAAGTGTAAATGTATCAAGTGGTATTTAGCGATCTGAGGAAAATTAATCACTATTGAATCGATTATAATTACTATAAAAATGGTTATGTGTTTAAAAATTGTTGTTATTAGTTAAGTGTTTTAAATTATTAATCAGATCTGTTAAATGCATTAATGGCCACATCCATGATTTTCATCATTGGATCCAATGATTTTACACTCGTATCGTAGTTAAAACAAATTTCTATAATCATAATTATAATATATTATATTTATATACCAGCATAATAATTAATAATCTAACTTTACTCGGGATAAATGTTACTATGATTATAATGACAATACATTTATCATTCAGTATTTAAACTAAGAAAAATAAAATATATTAACATAGAATAAACCAATATAAATTTACAATTTTTGTTTACACAAATAATATAATTTCTCAAACAGAGTAAAATAAATGATCCATAACTTAAATGTAACAAACTTAATTTATAAATAAGATTTTTAAACATTTCATATAACTTACATTGTACACATTTCTCTAAGAATTTATGAAGTAATCACTATAGGCTGTCGCTTTGTCTAATGTGTTATTCTTCTCAACTTGTATCTTTTTAATTTGTAGCCAACTACTTCCTGGTTTTTAAAATTATCAAAACAATTTACATAAAAAAGTATAATAAACATGTTCATAGAAATAATGTCTTGTATAATTAACAATAAAAATAAAAGTTTTAAATTGAAATTATATAATATAGATTTTAAATAGTTGCATAAATTTCTCCTTTTGTGTTTTTAACTATTTTAATTTAAAAACAAATGATTTTATTTTTTTTATCGATAATCAGATTAAAATTATTGAAATATTGACAATTCAATTTTTATGCAGGCCAATTTCACTTGTGATCAATTAGCTGTGATTCGTATCAGATATAGTAAACATTAAAAAGTACATAGTATTATTATCAAGTGATTAAACAGAAATTTAATTTTTTTTTTTTTAATGTCATCATTAAAAATTATTTAGTTGAAAACATTTTTGACATAATAAATATAATGAATATAATCTATATCGTTGAGTATAATGAATCATTTTTTTTTTTTTTTTTTATCGATTACGATTCATGTAATTATACTTGTGTGACCGCTAAACAATAGTAAAGCAGAGTAAAATATTAAAGTGAATTAAGTACTAAATAAAGCCTTGTGTTCCGATATTCAGCGTATATAGTACCTATATAATATATTATATATCGTGCATACGCTTCTGTACAAACATATATTTGTTAATACCAATCAAAAATGTCAAACTATGGCTTAAGCACGCATAAAGACGTTTGGCATAATAATATTAACATGACACTAGTATATGTATATATTAACATACACGTATTTTATTTTTTTTGTTGAACGTATAAACATCGGCTACTGGGTGGCAGTCTGGGCCATTAGTTGTAGATAATATTTTATTTTTTTTTAAATATATACTTAACATTTAATAAAGGCTTATATATATATATATATATTAAGTTATATAATTTTATTTCTATTAAGAAGTTTGATTGGAGATTTGGTTGTAGAGCTTCTCACACGTATTTTTGTGAATCTTTAAAAGTGAAAAATAGATTTTAATTTATAGTTTTTATTCTCATGGAAAATAATATTATTGTGTTAAATATATTCGATAATATAATTCAATAATAACATAGTCAAAGTTTGTAATAAAGTTACTTAGTTACTCATTATAGGTATTTAAAAACTTTTAATTTTATGATGTATGTAGTATTGTAGTTAATCAATTATGGATAAAACGGGTTTTGCGTTATTTTTCAAAGCAATAGTTTCAGAAGTTGGATGATTGTATAGGTATTTGATATGATAAATTTAATATACCTTAAATGCAAGGTTAAAAATATTATGCGTAGGTACTTCGAAGTTTGGCAGATATTAATATTATTGATCACAATGAGTGAAGTGTTGTTTACCAACTTGATCTTTGAGGTATATATAAATCATGCCATGTATTTTCGTTATTGATTAAGTGAAAACTTCACATAAATGGATATTAATCTAAGAGTGTAATCACTTGGTAACATAAGATAATGTTTACGTAGGTACTTTCCTACCTATAGTTAGATATTTAATTTTGATTTTTATATTTTTATATTCAAAACTTGATTGATGCATTTTGTTACTTTTAAAAATAGATTGAATCTATGTTTTTTTGGATATTTGGTTAAAGTAATGAGTGTACCAGATTGTGTTCAATGTTGATTTAGATGAATTTGAATATTAATTTAGTTCACAATATAGTATATAGAATATACCAAATACAAGGAGAAGAACTAAACATAAGCCACGACATCGGAATAAGTCTAGGTCCAAACCCTGAAAATGAATCCAACACAGTAGAAGTTTTCAAAACAATAAAAATAATAAACCTACTGTAAGTCACAACTAAAATATTGTTAACCTATTTAAATTATATTATATCATAATATTTATTATTGTATAATTGTATTTTACTAAAAATGTAACGCTAGTGGCCCGTGTTGTCGAAGCGAAAATTTATTCATGTAAATTACAAGATCAATAATAAAAAAAAAAAAAACTTTGTTATAAAATAAATACATTTTTTTCTAGAAATTGTTTTGGGGTTTTTTTTTTGAATTAAAAGTAAAACTAAATAATATATATTTAAACACGAATAACGATGAGAACAGTGTGTTTTTGCAATCATCCTGATATTAAAATTTAATCTAATTTTATTTTTATTAATTGTTTGAGGCATCAACTGCATGGTTATTAGTCAGCGTTACATACTTAATTTACATTAATTTCTTACATACTTGCTTAATTTCTACTTATCACCTATATTTACAGATTAACATTTTAATCTAAGTTATAATATTCAAATCAGTTGACGCAGTTCTAATCTAATATTATATTATAACATTTCAGAAAACATACAATTGTTATCTATAGGCTGGAAAATTTTAATTTTTTACCAGCCTCACTAATTTAAACCCATAAACATCGTGGTATATTAATTAATGTTAATATATTAAGTTTTGTTTACAATTATTTAAATGTTAGATATAAAATATTATAAAAACAGTGTGAAAAACATTTTCATCAACAATCCGTATACCTAATTAATATTACTCTAGGCATTACAATTGAAACAATTTATGTGCTACCTATATATTATAAAAATATGAGCATTTGTAATTTTCATAAAAATATTTTAATACATATGGATAAGTGTATTTTTTCAGTGTTTGTTTTTATCTGACTTATTAAATAGTTTTTATTAAGAAGTAAAATGTTGTACGGATGATTATAATAAAATATTTGCCGTTACTTTAAGTAGGCATCTAGCCAATGATATAATGTGAACTTACATGTTTTTTTTGCTAGGAAAATCAGTATGAGAATATCACTCCACTACGTACGCTTGCAAAATGAATATGAATGCCAATTTGTATGATAAATCATACATATGGAGTATTATACCTAATATGTTTACTACTTTCAGTAGGTTGTTGGTCATAAAAGGAGTGATTATTCACACTAGTAAATAACAAATAATAAATATTTAACATTTTATTTGTAAACAAATGTATATAAAAAAATAATTTTATAAAAAACAATAATAAAACAATAAATTTAATGAGTGGTAGTTATTGCATATTGTGATGAATTAAAAATAAACTCGCACTGATAATAATATATTAACTGGGGTGTTATAGTTAGCTATTTTAATTGATAATAATCAAAGGGATTTTGAATATCGACCTTCTTTATCCTATCTTTTATTATTAATTAAAGCATATACTTATTACGATTGATTGGGATCGTAAGTATAGATTTATAAAAGTAAGTTAAGTTAATTTATGTTACACCTGAGTCTACGTGTCTTTAATTTGTTGTTTATGATACTTTTGTTGTTATAGTTTGTGAATACATATATATTAATATAATTTCTTACCTGGATAATGTTACTTGATTTGAATGATGATGGAATTTAGTATGGAAATAATATGAACACATTTTTTTTTTTCAATGAATAATTTAAAATAATAACTGCTATATAATTTTAGTGACGAAATATTAAGGGGTGTGTGATAGTTTTTGCTAGTATGAGTAGACTGATCTGAATATCGAGTTAGGGGTTCTACTTATAGTACTTTTGATACCTTGTTGTTTCATATCATATTGTTGTTGTTTATTTTACATAGGTACATAGCTACACACCTAACCTAATCTATGTACACACACACATATAGTTATTACTCATTAATAGATTTTGTACATTACAGATATTTATTGTAGTTTTTTTAGTAATGATATATTTAATAATGTTATGATGATATTGAATCATGAGTAGATTGTAGATATCATCAGAATAACCTAATTATAATATTTATCTAAATATTACCTCACCCAACTCGAACTTTATGCTGATAGATACATTGTCAACGATATGAAATTTAGTATGAAAGAAATCGCGTTAATGATAAATAAGTGTCAAACAGTGCATCATATAATTTCTAATATGGACAGTACTTAGATATTTTTAAATAGATGAACATGATATAAAATTTGATAAATTTGACAAATTATACTGACCAAATTTATATTATTATAAATTCATAACGTTAAATTAATGTTTTAATTATTTATCAAATGTTTAGAACTATAGTACTATAATAGTGAGAGGTTTATTTATATATATATATCCGAGTGTATTATAAAGTTCAGTTTGGAAATATCGATTATAATTAACAGTTGAATTACATTCCATACTATATTGTACGCTATTAATTGTTTTTAGCAATTATTTTGTTAATTTATGTTTAAAAAAAAGAGATACATATTAAATATATAAATGTATAATCATTTCGTTCAATCAACTTTGTTTTGCTAACTTGACACAAGTAGTAGCTGTTTAAGTAAGATTGGCAATCCTTTTTTCAAAATGTTCTAAACACTTTAATCATTATTTGGCTTGGCAAACCTATAGGGTAAGATTATTATTGAAACGATATGCAGTCAGTTTAGTACACACATTTCAAATACAATGCGGACTTGCTCTCTATTCACTTATATAAGGTTATAAAGAATAGAGTACCTATATTATTGTTATGACTAGAGCCATGGGAAATCTTTGTAATGGATATACGTGCCATATATACACCACACAAGTTTGAGCTCGCTACTATACTCGTAATATAACGGCGTTTGGCGTTTCAAATATGTTATGAAATCTATCGGAAAATATAATGATATATAATATACATAGTATAAAGCATACAGAACGTTGATAATAAAAATGACTTGAATTTAATTTTTAAATGTTAACAGTTGAGTAAAAACAATTTCTAATTAATCAAATTTATTTTTAGTATTTATGGATTTTTTTACCAAAACAAGCATATTATATATTTTTAAATTAAAAAAATACCTTTTGAAAAAAAAATATAAGTAGAGTTCAGGTGTCCTTTTTTAATTAGTGTTCGGATATTATACTTAAAATTGACATATTATAATATGGATTTTACGCGCACATGTCTTTGTTCTGGGGCCATCTTTCTGTACCACGTTCTTGTTGTGATTAAAATACCAATAGATTGAGTTATTAGTGGAAATGTTTAAATAGCCAATAGATTACTTAAGGAAACATTTAAAAATTAAACTGTTTACCAATTTTCTAGTGGACTTCCGTTCTCATTAATGCGTCACGATGTACGTTTCTCATAAGCAGGGTTGAGCAAGATACTAAAAAAAAAGTATCATGATACATGATACATGCATTTAGTGTATCAAGGTACAAGATACAATATACATTGTGAATGTAGACAAGTTACAAGATACACGATAAATGTATCAAAGATACAAGATACATCATAAATGTATCAAAGATACAAGATACATGATAAATGTATCAAAGATACTTAGATACATGATACTTTTATATTTCTAATCGAATTTTATTTACTATTAAACTTAAAACGTCTATACATAATTCACTATACTGTGAACACATAATAAATACTTATAAAGTCATAATTATATTAAATAATATAACAAGTAAATAGGTACACATTATAAATTTATAAGTTTATAACTAATACAGTAATACACCAGTATATAATATAAATACACCAAAATTAATAGACTGCATAAAAATTACATCTTAATTTGTATACATTTCAGTTAAGTGCTTTAGTGCTTAATTGTATAACTGTAGATACGTATACCGTATAATGGGCTACGGAAATACGGGCACCTTAATTTAATTTTATGTTTTTCAAATTATCTTACAGCTTTACAAGTTATAAAATTGTGTGGTACATTTTTTCGTTGTCGTTAATTTCAACTCGATTGCATCTGGACAATTGTTCATAAAAATACAATCCGTGACGAAATTATTTAATAACGAAAATCGAAATGTCTTGGCACTATTCAGTACATATTTTTACAACAAAAGTATCTTGTATCTTTTGGCAAAAAAAGATACAAGATACTGGTATAAAATGTATCATAATACATGATACTTGATACTTTAAAATTATGTATCATGATACTCGATACAATTGTATCATTGGTACATATCTTTGATACTGCCCAACCCTGCTCATAAGGCAGACAGAGTTGTCAAAAATCAACACACACAAGATCCGAATAATGCGTTTCAGTTTGAAGAGCATAACAATTCCTAGAACTTTTCATATATTTAATTTCGATTTCATGTACATATTTTTTTAAGATAATAATTTATCATTAAAATCAGCATAGTTGAACATATACTTATTAGTTGCTATTGAAGGTAAATATTATAATTATTTTATTGTATAAATTATGTTAAACTACTATGCATATGACATATTATGTAACTATTGGTATGGAATTTATACGATACTATTATCCTTAGTTATTATATGTTGATTGAGTTAATATAATAGAAACCTACATATTATTATAGGTATAGAAATAATGTAGATTATTATTTAATTATTCCATTTTACGTGATGATTGAAATAAATGTTAACCAGCTGGTATACGGGATAAAAATCACAAGTGCGACATCACAAAAATAAAAATAAAAACATATAATTGATCCACAACTATATAATATACTACTTTTTTAATGTAAGTAATTACTACAACATTTTTAGACTATATACCTAGTCCAGCATAATATATTTATTCAAATAACTTTGCACTGATTGAACCGCAGCTGATCCTATTTGATTGTGAATTATGTGGTGGGTCTCGTGTAAAATCAATATTTTGGAAAGCAAATTATTCATAAGATATTCGTATGGATTTGAATAGAAATCGGGAAATCAAGACAGCCGACATCTGTATAGACTATTTAGATGGAATATGCGGTATATTGAATTGATAAAATCGCACCGAAACGATGGTTATCAATTACGAGTACGTATACTCGTAATAGATACCTATCGTCGCCCTCGAATACATCACCTTTAGTATCAGAGGGTGAGTGTGAGTCTGGAGCTACTGCCAAATAATCAAAATTGTTATTTACTTGTTGTTGTTATCTCGACTCTTGAGATGTAAGTGACAACCAGACTATCAATAACTCGGAGATTATGGCGAATTTTTTTAATTTATTTTTCGCCTGATAAGTATCAAATATTAATACTTGTATGTTACATATAACTTAAACATCGTTTCAGTAAATTTAACGTTGAAGGTCACAATTATTACAATATTAAATACATGAATTAGTTACTTTACAAATATTTTTTTTAATCTATAATTAGCCATATGGTTAATACTTTATGAGAATAATATTAAAACATCTATTTTGTTGACGGAAATGCATATTTTCCTTGAAATTTGATTTACGACCTCCTCCATATTATACAATACCTATAATGAACAATTAATTTGTACATATTCATTATAATCCACAGTTCCCACACGTCAACTGACTATAAATTAATATTGAACCAAACAAAAATAAAAATAACATAATGAAATATAAACACAAAAGAACATTTTGTCATTATAAGGTAGGTAGGTAACCTTAATAATACCTATACACAAAAGTGAATAAGATTTTTTTATTTTTTTAGTTAAGTAATTTAATAAACATGAAACTATAACTTTTTAGAATTGTAAAAAAGAAAATGAAATATATTATGATATTCTTATAACATACATAAATAAATCGTTTGGTTGGATTTTTGTGGTTTATTTGGGTCCAAATTATTTTAACTCATTGTCAATTAAGCATTATAAAAATACGATATGACAATAAAATTAATATTAAAAGGTTAATTAGTGCATTGGTAAATTGCACTAAATATTTATGTGTTTTAATTTAAGGTCGAAAAAAATTTAAAATTTATCATTTTAAACAATGTGTTATTATATCGATCTTGATTTTGATAATTTTTTAAGTTTAAAAGTGTTGTTATAGATCATAATATATTTTTAAACTTTCACATCAAAAGCATTGTAAAAGTACTTGGTGAATTGGAACAATTATAGTAATACATTTAAAAAAAAATTACATTTATTATAATTATATACGTATACTCTAGTTTATGTTTAAATATTATTCCATTAATCCATCACAATTCATATGCAAGCAATCCCTCAAGAGAGCTATTTAAGCTATATTTAAAATAAAACAAATTTACAAATAATATAATATAATATATTTATAAATGAATACATTTTGCTTAGTTAAATGTTAATATATACATGATCTATGGTTTTAAAAACGTTATTAGTACCTTTTACCTATTGGTTATACATTAAAATATGAAATATTATACTTATCTGAATAAAATAAGATCAAACAGGAAACCATCTTAATAACTATATGCATCAGAAATTTTGTAAAAACCAGGTTTTTCAGCAGGCTATGATTATTTCTTTATTGATAATTTTTTTAAGTCCGTGACTCCAGAACCCCATGTTCTGAATTTTTGTAACTAAATTTCACAAAACTATGTAGCCATATGTAAAAAAAAATGTAATCATGATAATTTTTTTTTTGTTAATAACAAAGAAGTTCATAATTACAAACTTCAATTCCGTGTATTGCTCGACGTCCCCCCAGTATCCAGGATCCTTCAAAAATGATTGTTTGATTTGACATTTTCACAAGATTTTTTAACCCAATGTAAACCAAAATTCGAGATTCCTGACTAAACTCAATTACTTAAAAATTTCTCAGAGTTATCTGACTCAATAAGTTATTATTGCTATTAATACAATAATTGTATCATGTCATGTATGCATATTTAATACTTCACGTGGCAGAGAAATAAAATATTGAACAGTACAAGAACAAGAATAAAGGTATATTATAGTTATAATATAAATATTGATAACATTATTGATATATTAATGTTTACAATTTTTGAATTTTGTATTATAAAATACTTATATTATACTACCGGGTACCTAAACTATAGTGAGTTTTGTATATAATATGATAGCTTATAGAATCAACCGTTGATTGGAATCAAAAAGGATAGGTACATCAAACCAAATCTTATGTTACCAATGTTAAATTGACCTTTTATTAGAATCACTATGTATCGGATAATTGAATCACTTTTATAAACATTTGTATCGATTTTATGCTTTACAATCTGGTTATGTTGGGCGTCCAACAGCTGTTGTATGTATTAGGTACATATATACGTACGTATCAATAAAAGAAAGAAAAGATTTACTATTCTTATAAGTTAGAAAAAAAAACAAAGAGAAACTGTATTAATTTTGAAGATTCCCAGCTTAAACAAAACGTTCGTATTAATATTTTACAACGATTATATTCAAAATTAATTAACTATACAAGTCAGTATAAAAAAATCTAACTTTGTTCCTAACTGTCTTTGTATGGTAATAATTATAATTATGATTAATTTAATTAATTGTCAAAGTGCATTCACTGGTAGGTTTTTTCATTCTGTCACTCTTGCTATAAAAAATCTTATATCATTTACAATTATTGTTCTGAATTTTACACATTGTGGAAATAAACATTTTAAGTTGGAAAAAAATGTTTATTGCGATGTATTAAAATACGTTTAGAAACCGTAAAATAAGTACATACGTAGGTTCCCATACAACTCACTACTGACTTTGGTACCGTTACAGAGTATTACATTCTTATTGCTATAAAAACTATTTATGAAAATCTATAATATTATTCTATTTGTCTATGTTTTGTAGTATTTTAAATCTTCTTCTCTTTTACTGTCATGTATTGCAATTTAAAAGTTTTCGCTACCATTACGATCTGCCTTTTCTATTATGTACTATCGTTCTCCACTCTTGTACTCTTATTTTCTTAAAATCTTAGTTCACTGTATCAATCCATTTCTTTCTAGGCCATCCACGAGGTATCATTCCGTAGGTTTCTATCACAGTACCACTCTAAAACCGTCTTTTTTTTCATTTATGTGCATTGCGTTACCACACCATTGTATATTTATATACATTTACCATCTATAAAGCTACTGACTGGTGCCAAACCGAATTCTTCTTGTAGTTTCCGATTATACTTTATCCTTCATACACCTGTTATGTTGTCATATATAAAACCGCAAATTGTATTCCATATTTTATTTTCAAATTTTATTTTGAATAATAATAATCATCTTACTGAATTAATTTAAGTTATTTTTATACAATAGCATTGTAAAAAAAAAAAAATGGTTTATTGTGACAATTATATAAACACATTAAAAAAAAAAATCAAGTATAGATATTGTTTTGATGGAAAAGTGGTCAATATCACATTTTTCGGAAATTATTGTACTGGTGGAAAAAGGAAATGTACATTTTTGGTGGAAATGTGTTATGCCATTAGCCACTGATGCGTAAAAGATATGTATGATATTTTTACACAGGTAAACAGGTGATGTACAAACGATGACCTACGTTTTTATCCATATATGATTCTTTTATTAGCGAACCAAAATATGTCTGTTTGTATTGATTTTTTCATCATAATGTCACGAAATGATTACGAGTCACATTTATTTTCAGTTTTAAGTACTATTAAAAATTTATTTTAGATTCTGAGCGGAGCGATGGATGTATTGATTTTACCATGATGTGTGTTTTTATTTTTTACTTTTTTTTGTGTCTGTTATCACGTTTTAGGGCAGTAAAAATGCTTCGATTTTTGACTTCAATACCACGTTCGATCAGAAAGTGAATCTATTTGCTACTTTGGGAGGTCAAAAGTAAAAAATTCTTAATACTTTTCTAAATAATCGAGAAAAACAAACTAAAAATTAAGGGAAAAACGGGAAATTTTACGCACACTCATTTTTCAACAAAATCGATTTTGGGTTTTGATGTAACTTTAAAACGAATGACCATAGATACATGAAATTTTCATGAATGTTTATATATGTATATTCTATCCACCGTGCAATTTTCATTTTCAAAAATTTTTGACTTAAGTTGAACTATTCATAGGCATTTGAAATTTTTGATCATTATTAGTTTTTTTAAAATTAATATTGATAAACATTTTTTTTAGGCAGAAAACCTTGAAAATTTAATACAAGGCTCTTAACATATTGTTACAATAGCAGTTGAAAAATAAAAGAAATTCATAGTCACAATTCTTTTTTATAACTTTATAAGCATTCAAAGTTTGAATTTTGACAACATACGTAAAAATCACGAAAATTCACAAATTATTTTAAGCTAGAAATTCATAAAAAATGTTCCTTTTATATCTAAGAATTGAAAATTTAATACATGGATCCTATCATATTTTTACAATAGCAATTGAAAAATAAAAGAAATGCGTATTTTTTTTTACAAGCATTCAAAGTTTGAATTTTGACTAAATACGTAAAAATTACGGCAATGTTCCAATTATTTTATACTAGAAATTCATAAAAAAATGTTATTTGAAATCTAAGATTTGAAAATTTTTCATAATCTATAATATATCCTAGACCGATAAGCCGTCTTCGCTCAGAATCGTTTTTCGTATACAATGATATAATATCATTGGATTCAAATTTAATTCCATCCATTACAGTAACCCACTTGTAACCTACTGTACAGCAGAGCGACATCCACGACTTACCCGCCTTTTTTAATTTTATTTATATTCTATGTATCATATAAAATATTATTATAGTTATTACATGTTACATTTTTTAATAATATCATATTATTTATGTTAAATTATAAAATTCTACAATAGATTTTTACTTATTAATTATAATAAGTAAATACATTTTTTTCATTTTTTCAATATATTCAAACTATTAATCGAAAAATATCTGTCATATAACCATTTATTGTTATTGATTTTTTTATTATAAATACATATGAATTATTGTAATAAATTAATGATCTAACACGATGTATCAAAAACATGTGAATAGGGGAAAATCACTTATAGGAAAAAAAGATTAAACCTATTCAATTTAACGGAGATTAACTGAAATAATTATTTTTTATACATGAATTATTACCTTTCTGTCAAAAAACGTGTATAAATCAATAAAACCATAGCCTTATTCATTACCGATAATAAGTATTAAATAAATAATTATTAAATTAATGCTAATTTATTAATTGGTTTAAATATTCGAATATTAGGTATATAACACTAAATCGTAGGTATTCACAATCATCACATGCATTACAAATCATTATATTATTACATAATAATATTTTACAATTTGAGTATAATATATATAATATATCTATTACACCTATATATTATGGAATATATAAATATATATAAAATCTATGTTCTGCTGTAATACAATTATATTATATACGTATAAATATACTTTAATATGTATAATGTATTATTGATGATTGTTATTTTAAAGGAGGGAAATTTGTAAGTAATGAAGTAATGGGTGGGTCATGCGTTTATCTGTAGGTACTGTATAGATGGTCGCGATATTTTCGATCAAAGAGAGATAGAAATTTATTACAGTCTTAAATATTATTAGTATCTACAAATCAAATATATTATAGATCTTCATCAATTATTAATCTTAATTAAGAATTAATTTCCGTTTAATGAGTTCTGTAGTTATAGGTAGAATGGAATTGTACGTTGAAATCCATTAGATTTTCTAATGAAGATTCAATAAATATTTTGGTGAATAATATTATAAATATATAGAATATGATATATTTTATTATTATAAACATTATTATATTATATTAAACACGTGCAGTTTCTAAACAATTATTATCAATAAAAATAAAAAGGCGGGTAAGTCGTGGATGTCGCTCTGCTGTACAGTAGGTTACAAGTGGGTTAATGTAATGGATGGAATTAAATTTGAATCCAATGATATTATATCATTGTATACGAAAAACGATTCTGAGTGAAGACGGTTTATCTGTCTAGGATATATTATAGATTATTAAAAATTTTCAAATCTTAGATTTAAAAAGAAAATTTTTTATGAATTTCTAGTTTGAAATAATTTGCGAATTTTCGTGATTTTCGTGATTTTTACATATGTTGTCAAAATTCAAACTTTGAATGCTTGTAAAAAAAAAATTGTGACTACGCATTTCTTTTATTTTTCAATTGCTATTGTAAAAATATGATAGGATCCATGTATTAAATTTTAAAATCTTAGATATAAAAGGAACATTTTTTATGAATTTCTAGCATAAAACAATTTATGAATTTTCGTGATTTTTACGTATGTTGTCAAAATTCAAACTTTGAATCCTTGTAAAAAAAATTGTGTCTCCTTTTCTTTTATTTTTTTCAATTGCTATTGTAAAAATATGATAGGATCCATGTATTAAATTTTCAAATCTTAGATATAAAAGGAACATTTTTATGAATTTATAGCATAAAACAATTTGTGAATTTTCGTGATTTTTACGTATGTTGTCAAAATTCAAACATTGAATGCTTATAAAGTTATAAAAAAAAATTGTGACTATAAATTTATTTTATTTTTCAACTGCTTTTGTTAAAATGTGTTAGAAGCCTTATATTAAATTTTCAAGCTTTTCTGCCCAACAGATAAATTTTTATCAATATTAATTTTAAAAAAACTGATGATAATCGAAAATTTCAAATGCCTATGAATAGTTCAACTTAAGTCAAAAATTTTTGAAAATTGCATGGTGGATAGAATATACTTATATAAACATTCATGAAAATTTCATGTATCTATGGTCATTCGTTTTAAAGTTACATCAAAAACCAAAATCGATTTTGTCGAAAAATGAGTGTGCGTAAAATTTCCAGTTTTTCCCTTAATTTTTAGTTTGTTTTTCTCGATTATTTAGAAAAGTATTAAGAATTTTTTACGTTTGACCCCCAATGTACCAACTAGATTCACTTTCTGATCGAACGAGGTGATGAAGTCAAATATCGAAGCACTTTTACTGCCCCAAAACGTAATGACAGACACATAAAAAAAAACACGCACATCATGATAAAATCAATACATTCATCGCTCCGCTCAGAATCTAAAAAAATTACAATTAGAAATTTCAGTTTATAAAAAAAAAAAAGTTACGCTTGTTTAACTGAACTCAGATCATCGTAGGTAAAAGCGATAAAGATCAAACCAATAAAATAAAATATAGAAAAGTTGTCGATAAAATATTAGAAAATTATGTTTAATAGGTACTTGAAAAAATTTGTAATTAATAATAATAAAACCTAATGAAAATGAGCTATGTTTTTGTAGATCAAATCTGAACCAATGATACAGTCAAAATATTTTGACTTTTTTACATATCAAATATCAAATTTTTAATATCAAAAACAAGATTTTTTTTTAAAATTGATGTTTTTAACGTATATTGTTTATACAGACCCAAAAACCCTACTTATCAATCTAAAATCAATACATTGTTGTTTCTCAGAATATAGGTAATACCACGTAAAATTACTTTTAAATTAAATACAATATATTATTACACTATCAAATAAATTTATAATACCTTTTTATGACAGAATGCCGATCAAATGAAGAAGAAAGAGAAAAACTAAATATACCAACGAATTTATACGAAATAATCGTACCCGACTGTCAACCTGAAAAAATCATGTCATTCCTCAGGAAAACCGAAATAGACAAATACATTTAAGTAAAATAAATATAGTCAACAGCCATAAGTCTCAAAGTTCCCTTATTATTGTAATTTAATTGTCACCTAAAACATGTAATAGTACAATGTAAATTTAAGTACAAAGCTAATGGCCCATATCACCGAAGCTACAAAGATCAATAAAAAAAAAAAAAAAAAAAATATATATAATACATAAAATACCAGTATTAGTTACCTACTTCTGTAGATCTAGGTTTAAAATATATGCATCCACAATAGGTACCATAACTTTATGAATTATCAACTATAAAAGTATAAAAACAAATGAAAATTCAAACAATGTGTTAAAATAGAATAGGTAACTAAAATAGAATTCTTTATCACCTGATATTCTGCAGTGTGAAAAATATGAATTTTTTTACACTCAATAATATTGCGTTGAATCTAAAGTCAATCATTAGAGGGAAAACTGGACAAGGTTTGAGGCGTCCTTCCTGGAATCAAGTTATTAACCAGGTCACGAGTGAAGCAACTATGTTCACTGTTCAGGCTGTCTTACGAAAAAATAAGATTGATTTAATGCAGTCGTGTATTATGCTTCAAAGGCTCCCTAAGGAGTTAGTGTCAATAAAAATTCAAGACCACTAACTAGAGGCCAGGTTGGGTAATACCAGGGCTATGCCCCCCTATAGTTCTTGCTCTTACAAAGTTCCTGGCTACGCCAGTACGTCAATGCCAATAACTAATATAGGTTTTATTACAAATTTCAATTATTATCAGAATACGAATAGGAATATTACGATCATAATTAACCATTTATCTTATGAGTTTTTAGAAAACCAAGTGCTGAAATAAGCAATCTATTTTAAAATAGTGCGTAATATACATAAATTTATGAAAATAAAAAGTATATTGTATGTTTTTAGATGTTGGAAAATCAATTTTACAACATTACATTTAAGCAAGCACAATATTGTTCTATATTTATAAATTATAACCTATTAACTAATGGCATCGGTATTATACTATTATTACTAAATAAATACTATCTAGATAAAGATGAAAGTCAATTGAACAACATTTAGTTAAGTATAGATAAAATATAGATAGGTAGAATAAAATAACACGAAATTTAATAACACATTGAAAATGTTTGACTACACTACTACAGTCTACAATGCATAAATATGCAGTCAATCAAATTACACAGAGTCAAGCCAAATTTGATGACGGATGCAGTAAATGAAACAATAGCGGAACAACACCTGCATAAACATTATGCACTGGTTTCAACGTCCATATTTGTTAAGGGGCACTTTGAACCATTAGTGGTATAATAAAATTGTTTTGTAGCAAAACATTCTTATTAAGTGTTTGAAAAAATGTACCTAAATTATTTCTGGATAGATGTATTTTGTTTCCGTATTGAAATATTAAAAATAATTATGAAATAATTGAAAACACCGACCGGCTATGCAGATATCCATTCAAGAAACCGAATATGTAACGATCTACTGTAACGGGAACCAGCAGCCGGTTTGACACAATGATAGGATTATAAATACTGGCTGTAAAATTGAAAAAAAATATAGGGACATCGGAAATGAGCGCTAGGTCATTGCCTTTGGATAGGCTGAGCGGTAGCTGTAGGTAACACTACAGTGTCTGGCCATTTAGAACTATTGTGTTATGGGATTCAATAAAGATATATTGTGGACTAGTTTTATGTATAATTTTTTGTATTTTGTTATGTTTTACATTGTGATCTTTTATTATGTCAAATATCTTTAAGTCCAGATCTAAGCGGTGGTAAATGATACAGTACCCAGCAGAAAATCTACAGCAATGCCATCCTCTCACGATTGATTTTTCAAATTATTTTTATAGAGCAATAAATTTAATTAATGATTTTGAGATTGTAAAATATTATAATACATGATGTTACGTACTTATCTCACAAGGTTAGGTTTGGTGTATCATTATATTATATCAGGATAACATTTTAATACAGATAGCTATTGTGACGGAGGCGTCCGCTAAGTAAGGGTTTTTGGAATATAAACCTTTGAAGAGGAAAATAAAGGGTTGTAATAATACAGTGGTGTCATAATATATCAAGCTAAATCTAACAATTTTTAAATTTATATAAACACAAGTGGCGCAATCTGTCTAGTAAAATTATATAAGATTTCACAGTTTTAACGCATTTGCTTAATTTTTCCTAAATCACAATACGTATGAACTTGAAATTTGGTAATTGTGGTTTCTCTTATGCTCTATATGTGCTTGGAAATTTCATTCCGTGTGACATGCTTTATTTGGTCTACAAGAAAATCATTGTGATATTCGATTTACTATACCTAGTTAACTCGGTGCTTACTGATTGGATAATGCACCTTTAAAAGATTTTTATACTAGGGATATTTTTACTTAATGTTAATGGGCATAGTTGGCATATTATATAATATATTGCCTATATAGCTGCACTTACTGTAGCTCATCTAATCATGGGCGTCCCCAGGGGGGGGGGAGACGGGACACTTGCCCCCCCCCCTGGAATAATGTTATTTCCACAGCAATTGATAGAATTCTGGTATAATAATGTTTTTTAATGTTTTAATTGTAATAATAATACCTATCTATTGTATTGTTTTAATTCATAATTTATATTATCCTAGACTGACAAATCATCTCCATTCAGAATCGTTTTTTGTATACGATGATACCTATCATTGCATTCAAATTTAACCTACCCAAGTCAGAGGTCCACCCCACCCACTAATGTACAGCAGAGTGACATCCACTTACCCGCTTTTTTTTTACTATATTAATTATATTGTTATATTTTCAAAAAAATGTAGATACCTATAAAATAAATTCCAAATTAATCAAATCAGATTCATTATATACCCGATTCACTCAATCATTAGCAACATAACTTATTATAATAATTAGAATGTAAAGTTTACTCTAGAAATTTCAAGTACCCACGAATAATATTTTTAAATTACAGCAATAAAACTAAAATTGTTATTCCTGGTTATTTAATATGTAATTTCATCGAAATTTAAACTTAAAATAACTATTAAAAAAAAAAAAAAATGTGTATGTATAGTAAGTAATAGTAAGTTTAGTATAATATAGTATAGTATAGTATAGTATAGTATAGTATAGTATAGTATAAGTAAGTATAGTGTTTATAATTTATATTTACAGAATTAAATACGTGGAACCTTGATTTAAATTTTCAATCTTTAACTATACAATTTAAGCTTTATATACATTTTTAACAACTAAAGAGTTTGGTAATTTTCAATTAAATATATTTTATCAAAATTTGAACTTTAAATGGTTATAAAAAAAAACATGCATATGTATTTTTAATATTTTCTAACTGCTACTATATCAACTTAGGAAAACCTAATATTATATTTTTAAGTTTTTGACCAAATGAATTTTATCGTCATTTATAAAAAAATAAACTAAAACGATTGAAAATTTTAAATGTCTATAAATAACTTAAAAAGATATGAAATATTTTTAAAATTTATCAAGTATATAACATGCCAGTAAAAATATTCAGTGAAAATTTCATGACGGACATTTCTCCAGCCCCCCCCCCCCCCAATTTGGAAATTGTACATCAAAATATTACTGAGGATTTGTAAGTCGTTTGTAAAGATTTGTAAAAACAAAATTTTCGTTTGTAAAGAAAACCAAAAAAAGTTATACCTATTTCAGGTTGGGGGGGGGGGGCTGGAGAAATGGCTAAAATGCCACCAATTTGAAAAATTATAACTTTATGCACCTCAATCGTTTGTAAGTCATTTGTAAAGATTTGTAAAAACAAAATTTTCGTTTGTAAAGAAAACCTCAAAATGTTATACATAGTTTAGGTTGGGGGGTTGGCAAAATGGCTAAAATGCCACCAATTTGAAAAATTAAAACTTTATGCACCTCAATCAAAAACGTTCCCCTGAATACAGAATACACAGGATATATCAATAAATATTTGCAAAGAGAAATGGTTTTTTTTTTTAAACATTATACAAGAATCGTCGCCTCAGAATGAAAAGGTTCTAACGTTATCTATGTAATTGTTCAGGGGAACGTTTTTATGTTGGACAATGAATACCTTTCTTCACCATAAATACTAAATCGTAAAAATTGTATGAAATAACAATAAAAAAATCTATATTTGGACAAAAAATCTAAAATTAAAAAAAACTAAACTATATTTATTAAATAAAGATTTTTTATCAAACAGATTTTTTGTCAAATATAGATTTTTTACAAATCTTTACAAATGACTTATTAATGATTGAGGTGCATTAAGTTGTATTTTTTCAAATTGGTGGCATTTTAGCCATTTTTCCAACTCCCAACCTGAACTAGGTATAACTTTTTGAGGTTTTCTTTACAAAAGATTGAGGTGCATAAAGTTGTAATTTTTCAAATTGGTGGCATTTTAGCCATTTCACCAGCCCCCCAACCTAAATTTTTTTGTCATAACTGTACCGAAATTTTAATTTCAAATTCTTGTCGAGACGTTGAAAAATTACATTTTTTTTTTTTGTGAACTAACGGGGGTGATGAGGAAATCACCACTATTCAGTGATTGAAAAGGTTCCAATCCAAATTAGATTAATATACATGAACAAATCAATTCGTTTTATCTAGTATATTAAATACTATTCGAATAAATCTTAGGAGAAAAGTGAAGAAACTCTTGTGAAACTCAATGAATTATGGGTGACTACAAGCTCTTGGTTTTTCAGAAACAGATGTTGGGACGTTGAGTAAAATTTAAGAAAATGAGAGAAAAATAAGAGCAATGAGCATGCAAATTAATTGAAATATAAATAAATTCGTCAGTGGTAATTGAAAAAACTGAGTTAAGGGATATAATTACAAAGTTAACATTACACTTATCATTAAAATTGGGAAGATTTCATGTATCGGTACAATCAGATCATTCAAGTGTAAAGATTGGACATATTATAGTCATTTATAGAGCCATCTGATAACTTTTAGATTTTTGGATTCTTTAGAGCAAAAAAAAAATAATGCATGTACCAAGCATTAGTACGAACAAATTATAAAATTCTTAATCTTTAGTAAAATATGTTGTCAGTTAAGGCTGACCAGTCTTTTATTTAAAATTAATTTCCAACTAACGTAATCTATTAATTACATTAAATGGAATGCTTATGTTTAAGAAATTATGTCTGTATACAGGAATAAAGAAAAATGCATTAATGCTATATCAGAGCTTACACGGAAAAAAATATTACATAATTATTGTACAACTTGTCAAATGGAAATTAATAAAAATCAATTTGTGTCTTAATATGTTGGTTGGATTTGTCCACAAAGCGTGGTATAGACAGACAACGACTTGATTGTGAACAGAATATACACTCATACCAAAATACACTGAACACCGTATTTTATATTTGTACATTTAATACCGAAAAGAGTCAGTTAATTCAGTTAGTAATATTACTGTAACTGTAATATTGTAACAAAACGAGTAAGTATTAAATCCAATAACTAAAGGTCAAAAGTAACACGCAGTAGGACAAAAGTAAAATTAAATAATAAGATGACTTAATATAAAATCGATAAAGTCAAATATTAATAAATTAATAAAAGACTACAATAAATATGTATTTTTTTTTTTAAATACTAAGGATAATAACATAAATATTGGTCAATAAATTTCATGTAGTGGCGCAAATTGTATTCTCTCTACTATATTTAAATAATTACTGTAAAAAGATAAATTGACTGTATTACATTCAACTCGGTATGAAATATTAAATAAGTTATTTAACTAGCTCACTATGAAAAACTATAAACAAATCAATAAGAATCGCTAACAACTCAATAATAAATGACAAAAAATGAACCATTAATAATTAGGTGTACATTATGTCATTATTTGAACAGTAATATTTTAATTTTTAATACGCCATAATATTATATACGTCTATACAGTGTACAATTATAATGAACAAATACCTTCTTTTTATAGTATAATATAATTGAATATTGTCACACATCGTTGTTTTTGTTACTTACTTATATTTATAATAATACTAAAAGAACATTTTTGTTTTTTAAAATCTATATTTATTTTTTAATGTCAGCGAGCATTATATGTAGGTACTCAATCATAAGAGTCGCAACACGGAATAGATGATTCCATCTATTTTGTGGTATTAAGTCACATATTACATAGGTACCTACTACGTACTATATGACGCATACACTATACAGTATATTATTATACAGTAATCTGTATAGTATTAAAGTAGGATTATAGCGTGTATTGTGTAATATAACCAGAGTGGGATTTAAATCCTCTTGGTAGAGTCTACGTTTTAAAACGTTACCTGGAGAATTAGATAAGATCGAACCGTAACTCCTAATACAAATTTATTCGAATCAGGGTTGTAGATAATATTATGTTTTGCCCGAAATATGCGTTTAATACGTTACAACATTATTATTGATGCACAAAGCGGCTGTTAAACGAATATCGAAATTAGAAAAATTACCGTGACGCCGGAAACGCACATATATGTGGGTGAGGTGACGGATAAAATTAACAATTTGCATTGGATATTTCATCATTGACAATTTGTTTACGATGTTTGGTCACTAAGGACGACTTTATAATACGTACGTCGTACATATAAATTCGGATTCCTTTCAAGAAGGCTCTGAGCAGCTCTGAGTTAGGTTCAACACCATTTATATTAAGTACGTTACATAATATCATATTGTAAATGGCTGTGCCCTCCAGCATCACTTAGACAAGGATTTGTTGTTGTTGTTGTTTTTTTTAATATTCCTATATGAATATTGATTCATACAGTAGATTGAATGTATTTTGAGGCGTCGCATATCTGGTACTTCTTTGTATGATGTAAAAAGTGCAAAATCAAAAACCTAGCTCTATAGTGTCTAGTAAAACAACAACAAGGTGTTCTCAAATGAAAATCGATTTAGGTGCAAATTAGTCATTAATGCAAGAAGTATATTAGATGCATGGGTATTTTTCTGGGAGGGGGGGAGAATTAATTTTAAAAATAAATGAAAATTTTTTTATACATTTTATTCATAGTAAATTATTAAGTTTCGTAATTATTACAATATTATTATATTATATTTAAATACTGTCATACATTCTATTTTTAAACAAATATTTTATTTTTCAATTAGGACGCATTTTGCATAAGGCATAGTTAATCAATTTTTCAAAAAACATTTCATGTAGTTATCATAATTCATAATACCTTATATTATCATAGATATACATACACCTGGTTTGAGGATAAATCGTTGTCATTACGTTATTTCATAAAAATTTAAAACTCAAACGCTCAAAACATTTTTCCTATAATGACGCTTCAAATTTTCTTTATAGCTATTTGAAGCAAAACTTATGAAAAACATAGTATACTTTATAATACTTTATAAAACTTATCGACACTTTAAAAAATTTTTTCAGAAAAATTGAAAATTTCAGATGTCATTAAATATCTAAAAAAAAGTCAAAATATTTCGAAATTTAAATCATGTAAAGAAAATGCCAATCTAAATAACTGGTGAAATTTTCAAGTATCTACGACTTATACTTTTTGAATAATAACAAATATTTAAAATCGTTTGAGGATAAATCGTTATCATTACGCTATTTCGTAAAAATTTAAAATTCAAACGCACTTAAAATTTTTTCTATAATGATGCTTCGAGTTTTCTCTATAGCTACTTTAAGGAAAGATTAGGGAAAACTGAGTGTTGTATTTTTAATCCTTATAGTTATAAACAAAAACAATTTTATGATTTTTCAACTTCAAAATTACTTGCAAATTTTCGCGTTTTTGACAGATTTCGTAAAATTTTGAACTATAAACGCTTATTAAAAAAAATCGTGACTTACGATTTTTAATTTTTTTTAGCTACAATAATAACAACTCATAAGGAACCTTGTATAAAATTTTCAAGTTTTTTTGGTCGTCCAATATTTTTTTACCGTTAGGTACTTCAAAAAAAAAATTTTAGTGGTCTATAGATAACTCAAAAAAAGTCAAAAACTTGTGAAAATTAAACTGTATATAGATAACACTAACATACACATTTGGTGAAAATTTCAAGTATTTACAGTGATTAGTTTTTGATACAACCGTATAAAAAAATCGATTTGGTCGAAAACTGGTTTTGCGCAAAAATTCCCGTTTTTCTGCCATTTTTTTTCTCGATTCTTTTGAAAACTGTTGGAAAATGTCTACTTTTGACCTCTATAATGCACCAAGGATATTCACTTTTACATCGGAAACCACCCCCAAAGTTTGAAATTGAAGCATTATTTCGACTAGTTATGCTGTATACAGACACACACAAAAAAAACAACACACATCATTGTAAAATCAATACATTCATCACTTCGTTCAGAATCTAAAAATATCCTAGTCTAACCAATTTAGCTCCGCTTAGAATCGTTTTTCGTATACAATGATATTATATCATCGAATTCAAATTTAATACTACTCATTATAGTAACCCACTTTACACTTGTAAACTACTATACAGTGTAGAGTGTCATCCTCTTACCCTATTTTTTGTTTCTTTACATCTTTTTGTTTGTCATGACTTTTTGGATCTGTTAAATTGCTTTTTATCCTTTAACTTTCAACGCGAGGCCAAATCTAAAAATCTTCCATATTATTCTTAATAACAAGGAAAATAATACTGAGAAAATACGGAAATTATCATTAAAAATCAATTTTGACTACATAGATTTTCTTTTCTTTTTTGTTGTAGTTAAAAAGTCAAATTATGTTGGCTCTTTTTGTGATAATTATAGGCATTTAAATTGAATTTTCGATTTATAAATGTTAACATTTTTATTCGTATGTAAATTAGCTTTAATAGTTAAAATGTATCAATATACTTCATAAAAAATAAAATTTAAAAAAATCGAAGATAAATGGATAAAAAAAATTAAGGGATGTTTAAATTTATATTAGGAAATGTATATTATAATTATAAATATATGTACATTTGTATTGTACAGTTGAAAATGCATAACATATTAAATTTAATTAACTTTTAAGTATAGATGGTTTTGTACTCAACTTATATTTTAGTACACCAAAATTTAACGAAATTACGTATGATAATGCTGCTGATTAGTAGTCCTACTATAATATAATATTTTGTAATCAACTTTTTTTGTAAATGAAATTTAAGCAAGTAAAAGAATCCAAAATGTTTACATATACCTAACTTATATATGATTATAAATGGGTTATTAACGTTTAATTTAGATTTTTAGATGGTAAGTTTATTCAGGTTTTGCTGCACCAGGATAACTTATTTGGCTCTCACCATTAATATTAAAAATAAAATATTTACACAAACAAAACAAAACAAAACAAATAAATATCATATATTTATACATATACCTGTAGAGTTTTCTAAGTTGCATAGATTTTATATTAATATTAATTAATTAAAACATGTTTTCATTGCAAAATATCATATTTTAAAATTGACACGCATTACGTATTATGTTAGTTATTTTATGTAAACATTAAACAATGTTGATGAGAAATGTGTATTATAAATCGTAACCTTGAAATCCACAAACAAAATAATACTAATTAATAATAATAATAAATAGTTATAATAATAATAATAATGTATATATTTTAATAATTTATGCATTTAAAATAATTTATTCGATATTCGTTTTTAATATTTAAACAAAATAAATTATAACTATTTACAAGAATTTAATTTTAAATTATACTAAACAGATATAAATTTAATATTTTGTAAAATTGTATCATTTCACAATATACTACATAGGTAGCAATATTGCAGTTGTATAGACTCATTCAGACTATTTATTACAATGATTATCTTATACTCATACTAACATTTAGTCCGATTTTACCGTTTTTGGTTTTTTGGTGTACGTTTTTTTGTAAAACAACGAGAACAAATATAGAAAGAGTGTTACATTCGCGAACATGTAATAAATGTATACTTTCGGATAATCGCAATTAAAACAGACTAGTCCTATATACCAGAGTAGAACTATTACAAATTGAATCTGAAAACATAATTACAAAAGTAATTAGTAACTGCAATATTATGATTTAATGCATAAGTGTATGGTGTTATAGCTTATTCAATACTTACGATTTGCATTCTAGTCAAATATCTCTTCCACCATAAATAAGGTTGCATTTGTGGGCCCAAGGCTGCTAGGAAGTAATAGAAATACATGATAGTGTGGATAAATGAATTGATTCCTCCGGGTAATGTTGATTGTTCACCTGAAAATAATAAGAAATTGTTAGATTCCTAGTAAATCACAGAAGTTTATTTCCTAAGAAAAATGTTGACATGCGTAGATTTAAATGTAATAGATTTACTAACGTAATAATATTTAATTATATTTGTTATTTTCGTAACTATTATATTACGTGTATAATAATAATATGTATATAGTTATGTTGTGGTTATCATAATTTATTATTTATTATTCATTAATTGTTTATTGATAAAGAGTATTTTACATGAGAGGATTCAGTTAGTTTTTATACATTATATTATCAGTCGATAGTACTCTTAAATCAATAAGTGTCAATGAGCTATTATTAATACTTAGAAAACATTAAAATAATTAATAAAAATATTAATAAGTAATATTATCTACAGTTTATTATAATTCAGAAGGTAACTAATTTATAAATGTTATTTTCTTGTCAAGATGATGTCTTTTGGTGGTTTATTTTAATTTTATGGTCTCTGTTTTTCATGTACAATTGCATATAGGAATAAACAAATTTAAGAAGATAAAAACAGAATGAAAATTATAATTTTAGGTAATTTACCTACTCATAATATGGTTACTTCTTTTTTCTTAGAATGAATTGATAAAAAAGTTATCATATTTTAAGGGTATAGTAAATAGAAATACTACTTATCCAATCGTCAAGTGTTTTTTTTTTTTTAAATTAATAGAACCTATATCCTTTTTTAAACATTGTTTTAATTCAGTGAGTTTTTTTCTCACGAAATTAATCGATGAAACACACATGTGGCGCTATCTATAAGATTTTTATCACGAGATTTTAAAATTATTATTTTTATTAGCAGCGATTCACCACTCACGCGTATTGCGTATATTATTAAATAATTAAAAATAATGCATCTGGATACCTAAAAAATAAAAAAATAATGAAATATTTAGTTTTAAAAATCATTAATATAATTCTAAACTTTTCAATCATTTCTTCAAAAGAATCACACATAATCATATCATCATGAAATTTTTTTTGCTATATTGTATGTGTGGGATAAGATATATTATTTTATAATTATATATATAAAATATATACATAACACATTTTGATGTAACGTCGTCTTTTAAATTAATTTGCTAAAATGATTAATTCTTTGAAAATGAGTACCAAGTACTAGATTACCAGTGCATAATTTAATACAATAAAAAAAAAAAAAAAAACTTTAAGTTAAATTTTACAGTCATGCAATCATTATTTATAAATACATATCCCAAATATATTTTGTCTGAATTATTTTTTAAAATTATTTAAATGATAAGTATGCGTCAATTAGCTATTACTTTTTTACTACCACTCTCGAGACGCTTCCTTTAATCTAAAAAGCTTGCCATAATATTATTATGTATGGTTTACGGAATTTATTTTTATCATAGCTCAAAGTTATCATAGATGATATTTTGTCCAAGCATTAGGTCAATGATGTTAAAATACAAAATAATGTGAAGTTTTACCTTTGATAAACCTCAAATACGCCCAACACGTGATGACCATATTTGAATGATGGTATACATGTAAAAATGTAACTTGGGACTGTTTTTTTCTTAAAACGAAGAATATCTGTAATACGAATAAACATATAAAACATTAAATATCGATTTGTATGCATTATGAGTTACCACGAATGTTAATGCTGTTTTCATTTTGTTATTTATAGATTTTATATGTTTTAGTAAAATATTGATATTATCAACTTATAGTTCATAATTTTAAAACTTTTTTTTTATAAATTATTTAAATTATATAAAATAGCTAAAACATATTATTATATACAGGTTGCAACAGGGAGATCTTACAAATTTCATTACTTTTGTTCTAATCAACAATTGTTATTTAATTATTTATTTATATATTTATAGGTACCTACCTATGCATTTTTTTTTACATACTAAAAGTAAAAAATTTAAATCTGATATCAATTTTTTTGAAACATTCAAAATAGTCAAACTGAAAACTTGGTTTTACATATAAATGTTGATCAAAGTTACTATAGAGCAAAAGTTATTTGATTTGTAAGGTCTTCCTCTTGCATTCTGAATAGTGGTTTATGTAAATTTACATAATCAGCAGCATAATATGCTATATTATTTGGTTTAATATGTATATATTATTAACATTATTTAAATCATATTTAAATAATAATTGTGAAAATAATTATCATATTCTCACTGTATCCAATAAATCGATGACTTTGGAGATGAAAAAGTACCACGATCCTTTATTCAACTGAAAAATAAAAATAGAACATGATCACATAATGCGTCCAATTTATTTATGGATATCTAAAATTCATATTATGATACTTAGAATATTCTAATTTTGTTTTAAATACTCAAATATACAACAATGTAAAAATTATTGTGATATACAGGTAATTAAAAATTTATGATAATTTAACATAAATTTAAAAAACTGGACTAAATTCTTCAAATAGAAACGGTGACCGAAGTATAATGATTCAGTCTATATAAATTCTATAATACAAATGGAGGTAATTCGAGTAATTATTTGCAAAAAATCTAACTTATATTTGGTATTCCACCGTATTAATGCAATGCAATTCTTATATATATATATATATACATAAATTAACAATTATATTATTATTCTTTAAATTATAGGGTAGGTAATTCATTAGTTTAAGAATCAAGTCAAATTTAAATGAATATTTTAATAATATTAAGAAGAAACTGAATGACTACAGGTAAATATTGTTAAGTGATGGAATCGTTTGACCATAGATGATTCTAAGTCTAGGTATAGATACCTATACTGGAGTCGATATTGGCGGAATTGATTACTCGTTATTAATTCCGAACAAACTTATAAACTACAGATAACTTAAATGATGCCCAGAGCCCACCATGAAAGAACTTAAAGAAAATTATTTCCTTTCAAAAAAATTAACATGTACCTAAAACTCTTTTTAGATTTTAGACACTACATTGTATATACTCTTTCGTATAATTAATAAATATTTGTTTTTGTGATCTATTAACCTTAGAAATTGAAACTATTACTTGAACAAAAAAAAAAAAATATATAATATAATACTAACATTTAGTTGTTTATAAAATATTATTTAAAACATAAAATTATGTATAGAAAAAAGTGTAATTTGTTTCTTATTGAATATATTCTGAACATTTGAGATGATACCAGTAAAAATTTAATACAACTTAAGAGTCTTAAGTCTTCGTCCCTTATTGTTTCAATATATACTATGTAATTTTGTAAATATATTCATAAACATCTATTTACAATATACTACAATTTAATTGAATAATAATATATTACATAATATTATAATTTTTGAATTTTGGTAGTGGTGAAACGCTTACATGACGTTAATAATATATTATTATATAATATGATTATATCAAATGTGAAAATGTAATAGTTGTAAATATTCATATATAAATTCATTTATTGATTTAAAACATAGCTACATATTATATAGATTAAACTGAACACAGAATGAAATATTCAGTAGCTTTTAAGATTATCATTACCTCATATAATAAGAAAGCATTTTTGCTTCTTTCAATTGGATGACATGAATGATACCACATGCTAGTTAATCCTCCAGGTGTAAAAAATAACTAAAAAAACAACACATAATTCATAATGTTATATTTCATTTATTAGATATTATTTTTAAGTAGAAGAGTTCAATTAAATTTTTGTATTCTATGTACAAACTAAACAAATAGTATACAATATGTTCAAATATAAATTATGACGAAATTATAACTATCACATATGAGATTTTAAGATTCACATCTTTTTTTTTCTTTTTTTTCTTTTTTTTTTTAAGTCACCACACTTACTTATTATACACTGTATGTATAGATTGTAAATACACTTTTATCTTCAATAAAAAAAAAAAAAAAAAGAAAAAAAAAGATTCACATCAAACTATCTTGGTCTGAATGTATTTCCATAAATACGGAGATATATTTATTTTTAACTTTATTTTAAAATACACAATCTGTAAATTAAGTTTACAATAAGCATGTATGTGGATGTACATTTTTGGCATGCGACGCGTGAAAAAAGAAGCCACCAGCCACCCAACATCGACACTTTATAACAGAAATATATATATTTAAATTTAGAATATCACAGTATTCTAAATATTATTTTTGTTTCTCATCACATTAATGGATTATCGTTTTAAATTAATATGCAAATGTATCAAATATTTCCAAAAACAATGTAAACTTTTAGCATAGCTTTATATATAACGTTTTAATCTAAATTTAAATTTTTTACATGATTTCTTATCTTTTTCAGTAAATAGAACATTTCTAATATTCCAACAGCCTTTATTTAAATTGGTCACCATGTTTCTGAATTACGTTTTAATTTTGTAAAATGTATTTTTTTTTACAGCTGGTGTAATATTATAAAACTTTTTTTTCAAATATTCAAAATTATGATTGATAATTGATGAGTACATTACTAGACTTATACATTGAATGTACACCGAAAAAATTTGTTTGGCATTTATTAAACTTTTCAAAATAAACTTAATTTTATAGATGATATTATTCGTTACAAAATGTACGAAAAAATGTAATAAATCATTAAAAATCATTCACAAGTATCGAAATTCATTATATAACTGTACAAAAGTATATACAGAGGAAATTCCTTTAATATTTAAATAAAGAGATTACAATATTTAACTTACCAAATACAGTATAAATGCATTATAACCTGTTTGAAATAGATTGTAAATTAACATTATGTGTTTGAGTCGGTATGGTTCACGGTTTTTCATCATATTTGGACCGATTTTTAAAATGAACAGTAAATAAACTGCCACAATTGAAAACACTGGCACTGGAGATCGCATTAAAAACCACGAATCAACAACGTCATCTATAAAATAAATAATAACAATTGTTAATGTGTTTGAATGAATTACGATTATATTATATGTGTAGTTTGAATGCGTATTAGGGGATTTGCTTAAAATGTTTATATCAAACCAAAAATATAATCAGTTGTTTGAAAACATTTATATATATATATAGGTATATATATGTATATACCTAGTTCTATAAAATATGTAAATAAGGGATTGAATCAGTCAAGTATTAGACAATCATTTTCAATCCAAAACAGTGATTTTATCGCTCAAGCATACGTATACATATATACTATATATGTATATAACAATAAATAACTAATTTAAGTAAAAATACACTATTTAAAAAATGTTGAAGGTTTTGAACAAAATCTTTTTTTTAGGCAAATTATATCAAAAAAGCTGAATTTTTCAAAATAATGAGTGACGCAAGGCTGGGCAAGTTAACTAATTATTTTAACTCGTTAAATTAAGTTGATACAGAAAAATTTAAGTTAAATTAAAAATGTAAAGTTACTTTTCTTATTTATTTAACTCGTTAAAAGTTAAAAGTCAATTTGAAAAATAACTTATAATAAATATAAAATGCAATTTTATTAACTAATAATGACAGTAGGTACTATTAGTGACTAATACTTTCATACTTCAATCAATTATAAAATCAAACAATACAAATAAATTATTTCAATGTATTTTGTATAACCTACAAATCTTCCAAAATGATGGCTAAATTAAATTTTTTTTTGTTGTTGATACCCACTAAATTAGTAAACCGTAATTATTAATTTTGTATTTGGGTTTAATTAAATTAATTACACACATAAATATTGGATACAAATAAATTTATAATTTTAATACCTATTTAATACCTTTTGGAATTTAAAATATAGAAATAATATAAATAAGTAATGCGAATCTAAATACAATTTTCAATCTATATCAGGAAAAATAAATAAATTATCTAATTAAGTTAGAAGTTGCTTAAAAATAAAATAAAATCTTTAAGTTAGAAGTTACTTATGAAAATAAAAGTAACTCGTTAAGTAACTTAGTTAAAAGTAACTTAACTTTAACTTTTTAACTCGTTAATGCCTAGCCTTGCGATAGATGTATAATTAATCGTAGTCTAATTCGGAATAAAGAGAATCATGAACCCCTGAACCATAAAATATTTAAGCCTCATATTAAATTTACATTATTTATTGTTAGAAAACTTTAAATCAAAACAATCAATACATTATGTAATATATATGACAATAAAAATATCAGCAGTTATACTAACCGAATACTAATTCTTTTTCTAACGTGTTGAAAAATTGATTTGTGGCTTCCAAAATGAAATTTCTGTCAGTTACGTTCGCCATGATGGCTATTGCTAGAATAATAAAATCGAGACAGTTATTATAATGTTAAATGCAATTGATATCAAAACTTTTAGATGTGTCTATCCTACATTTTTGTAACAACAAATTCTAATTGATACACATTTATATTAATTATATCAACTTTGTAATTAATTTGTTGGCTTTATAACATTATCATAATATCATCCTTGAATTTGTCAGTAAAACACGTTCAATGTCACATACAGTGCATCATGTATTTGCCATAAAAAACTGGTTGACGCCAAATGCCTGTCAACGGTATAAACTGCTCACCGTTCCAGTAACCGGTAACTGAAGTAAGGTCGATTTGAGAAACGTATGCCCTTGTTTTTTGTAAACAAACATGCCGTAATTTAATAGTAAAGTGAAATTATTACCTAGATACTTTATTATTGTTTGATGTAATATATAATAGTAGGTACATTATTACGACATTAGCACTATATTATTAAACTGAATTTAAAGTTTATAATTATCTTTGTTTACATTATTAATAATGATTTATTTTTTTCAATATACTGACAATTAAAATTTAAGAAGATAGATAAGTGAAAGCCGTTACATTATACATTTAATGTCGTATGACACGCTGTGACGGTTGAGTTAAATTTTAATTCAATAGTATAAAGTCATTGTATAAGAAAAACGATTCCTAGTGAAGCCGATCTGTAAGTAAATTTTATGATATTATTGTGGTTAAAATAATTTATTTTACTAATAGTAATACAGTAAGTTGAATTAATTTTCACCGAAAATAGTACATTTGAAAATGTCATTATCAAAATAATACTATATTGTTATATGTTACTAAGTTTCAAATACCCACATACAATATTTTAAATTTTACTATATCAAATGTATATTATTTTTTCACCGAAAATACAAATAAGAATCAATTTTCTACCTATAATCTGTTCCTAAGTTGGATATCCGAGCATTTTCCCAATATAAAAAGTGTCTTATAAAACGCTTTAACATTGTAAAATAAATCAATCGGAATTAGGAATATATTAATTATATGAGTATTACTGATATATATATATATATATAAATAACTTTTAAAATCAATCGATAAAGAATTTGAGTTTATAAATTATATTGAATATGTATTTAGTTGATATAAATAAAAACTATAAATTATGATAAAAATAAATATGGAGCAGTCTTATAAAAAAAAGTAATTGTGGACAAATAAATCTCAATTTTTGTTCACTCACTCGGGTTTGATGTATGTCGATGTCAATAAATGGATTGAAATCCGTTTGCCATCCACAATGGATATTACGTCATAAATTTAATAAATTATATATTTAATGTAGATCACAAACTATTGATAACAACGGTTAACGAAGAACTGAATATAAATGATTAATCCAGACATGAACAAATTCATTTTAAATTCACTGGTATAATCTCAGATACCTTGTGACTGAAACTAGGCTTGGGGGATTCGAGGTGAACAGCACCGCAAAGGTGGGTTTTTATTTTCCGGTAAGAACATTAAGCCGGAAAACATAAACGATCACTTGTAAATAAATAGTCACACGTGAATCCTTGACAAAAAGCTATACTGTCTGGCTAAAATTGTACAATATAATGTATATAATATACTAAACATTATTATCGTACAGTATGTTATTTAATTAAATTAATTAATTTAACAGTGATTAGCTTTAATAAAACTCTAAAAAATGTATTTAAATTATATTTAATATAGCTTAAAAATTAGAAAAAATTTTAAAATGATACTATCCAGGAGTGTATTTTTTTTCTTTATTAGTATTGTACATTGTTATTTTTTTAGATCTATTGTACTTCTGTTTTCTTAATCATTCATCCTAAAATAATAATAAGAAAAATGGTTAATATTTTATCTTGTTTTTGCTAGTTATTATTACTAGCCTATAATCTAGTTATGATAACATTGTTATCGACGATAACTTTTCATTGCAGTTAATCGCAACTCGCAACAGCTTTCGTTTATTTGATGAACAAAATGTGAAAAATGCTCTATAAACTAAGAAAATACACTAAAATAGCCAACAAAAACGTTTCAAAACATCAGAAAAAAATGCATTTTCATTAAAATTTCAGCCCTAATTATAGCCTATTATTTTTTTACAATGGTCTAAAAAACAATTTTAAAAAACGTTGACATTTTTTTCCAGGGCGAACGTCTAAAATATTTTAGATAAATTGACAGTAAATTAATTTTAAACCGGTTTGTCGAAGAATTTCTTCAAACATTTAATACATATTTCAGATATACATATATTATAGTATATTATATTTTACGATTGGTGAAACAACTAAAAAAATAATTTGAATAAAGGACCACCTACAAAAAATATCCAACCAATGAGTATAAACTAATATGAAACTATGTAAATATTATATATACCACTAAATATTCAATAGTTTCAATGATTTAATTTATTATAACCTGAATTCATATATATATATATATATATATATATATTATATTGGATTATTAGCTTATATTTATATATTTTATATGTTTATTTATAATATTTCATAATTTTATAAAGAGGAAATATTTGATTGTTTGTATTGAATAGGCTCCGAAATTGCTGAACCGATTTAAATGAAATTTGGTACATAGATAGTTTAGACACTGAAAAAAATATAGGCTACTTTTTAATACGAAAAGAGGGCTTTAAGAAGCTGTAAGGGGCTGAAATAGAGGATGATATATATTATAATGTCGTACCCGCACGGCGCTGCCCTGGGTGCTCCGACACTAATAATAATTATAGATATATAATATATACATATGATTGTACTGCTGTTATCGGTGTTGTGGCGTCGATCTATATTTATTATTAGTGTCAGCACACACACACAGAATTTTCAACGAAAGTCGTTTTGGTCAGGTCAATGTCAAGAAATTAAGACCGCGGCCTACTCGCGCGGTCGGCTCGCTATGCAGTATTTGTGTGCGACAGTCAATATTTTTCCTAATTTTTTTAATGATTTAAAAATTTCCAAAAAACCAAGATCTCAACTTTCTATAATAGTTCACAGGCTAGGGGGATAGGGCAATAAAAATACGTCGTGATGGAGAAAAAAAAATCTGACCAACTTACTTTTAGCGTCAATAACCGAAACGATGAAATGGAAAACTATGTAAATGGCCGGTACATAAGTATATCCGAAGCTGTTTGGCGAATTTTAGAATTTCCCTCTCACGAGCGACATCCTACAGTCTTGCAGTTAGCCGTCCACTTAGAAAACGGCCAAAGGGTGTATTTTACCGCAGAAATGACTGAACAAGTTGCCCAAAACCCACGTAAAACCACTTTGCTGGCTTTCTTTGAGCTCTGTTATGAAGATGAATTCGCAATGACAATTCTATACCACGAAGTCCCGCAATAATACACATGGGCAAATAATAAATTCTCAATTATGAAGCATGATGAGGACGTTGCTGGTCATCCAGGCATAAAAAAAGATGCCGCTTTAGGTAGAGTCAACGGTGTACATCCTTCTCAGTCAGAGTGTTTTTATCTTAGGATGTTGCTACATCACGTACGTGGTCCAACCTCATTCGAGTAATTAAAAACCGTTAACGGAGTTCTTAAAGAGACCTATCAAGCAGCTTGCCGTACCAAAGGTTTGTTAGAAAACGATGACCATTGGGAAAATACTTTGAGAGAAGCATCGCTTTCGCAATGTCCAGTACAACTGAGAGAGCTGTTTGTTGTCATACTTTTATTTTGTCAGCCATCGGAACCATTAAAATTATGGAACAATTTCAAAGACGATTTTTGTGAAGATATCAGACACAGAATCAAAAAATAAAATCAAGACTTTGCCTTATCATATAGTGAGGACATTTATAACGAAGGTTTGATACAAATCGTAAATAAATTATTGCAATTAAATGATAAAAGCCCATGTAGTTTTGGATTACCTTCCCCAATTCGTACAGAAAACATATACAATGGCACATCACTATAATACAAATGATTTGACCTCTGTTGCTAATGAAAACCTGACAAAATTAGTCCCAGATCAAAAACATGTTTTTGAAACTATAGTTGATAGCGTGAACACTAATAAAGGAAAAATTTTCTTTCTGGATGCCCCAGGTGGCACTGGAAATACGTCCCTTGCAAATTTGATACTTGCGAGGATAAGACAATCAGGGAAGATAGCAACAGTAGTTGCTTCATCAGAAATTGCTGCAACACTCCTAAAGAATGGAAAACTGCTCATTTTACTTATAAACTTCCGTCATCTGTAAATCTTGAGCAACAATCTACATGTTCTATCCGCAAAAATGGACCTCTTGGTAAATTACAACAAGACGCCTCATTGATTATGAGGGATGAATGCACCATAAGCCATAGAGCACATAAAGAGGCCGTGGACAGAACCTTAAAATATCTTAGAAACTCCTTTGCTCTCATGGGCGGGATCACTTTTGTATTTGTTGGAGATATCCGACAGACACTTCCCGTCATTAATAGAGGTACGCGAGTAGATATCATCAAAGCATGCTTGAAATCTTCCCCTTTATGGATTTCGATTGAAAACTTAAAGTTACGAACAAATATGAGAGCACATCTTCATGGAATCACATATAGTGATTTTCCACAATAATTGCTAAAAATGGGGGAAGGAATTTTTCCCCATACAAATTTAAGCAAAAATTGTGGCATCCTTCTGGATGAGTCACTAGATCAGATAGTCCATAATTTAGATAATTTAATAGATGCAGTTTACTCTGACATGAAGAATTTGCACGAAAAGGAATTTCATTGGCTGTGTTCGAGGGCAATAGTGTCACCTAAGAATGATACTGTCAGTGAAATAAACAATCCGATTTTACAAAAAGTTCCTGGCCAAATAAAAAACTACAAATCGATCGACACCGTCACGAACATCGAAGACACAGTGCATTATCCATAAGCATTTTTAAATTCTCTGATCCTTCTGGACTGCCAACACACGAATTTACATTAAAAATCGGAATTTCAATCCGACGTTTCGTCTCGGAGAGTTATTAGCCATAGGACGTTTGGTCCCCGGCATCCTTTGATAATCTAAATACATTAATTTTTAATGAACAATTTAATCTTTAAATGACAATACTACAAAATATACAAACACATTATTAATATTCATACAATACAATGAAAAATAGTTAAGATTTAAATAAATCATAATTGTATTAAGCCAACAAAAAATGTAGTAAAAATTAACAAATTAAAATTAACGCAGTAAAGTTAACGAGTTGTGTCCCGACTAAATTTCTGATCCATGAGTTGCGTCCCAATGATAAAAGTGGGGTACACGAGTTGTGTCCCGGCAGTTTTATTAAGTTTTATACAAGTTGTGTGCTGATAAATTCAAATCGATTTTTTACACAAGAATAAAATGATGTTGTTTTGTCAGTTGAAATAAAAACGTTTTTATAAATCAAATTAAGAAATATAAGATATTTACAGAATGAAAGTCGATTCTGCACATTATTATTATCGTGTGGAGATAAGGTGTGTACTGTGTATGGCTATTATACAACGATTGTAATTGTATGTCGAGTAATATTGAAATATTATTATAATGATTTGTGTATTTATTGTATTTTTTTTTATTTATATAAATTAGACGAAACTCGTGTAACCTAAAAAAGCTATGGGACACAACTCATGTAATCAAAAAAAAAAAAACTTGGGGACACAATTCAGTATTTGGAACACACTTCGTTTGCAGCCAAAATTAAATACTAACCTAACTTAACTGTACGTCCAATAAGCGGAGACCACTGTAATAAAGTTAATGAGCAATAAGCTTGTACGGATAATATTGTTATCGATTTTGATTAGATTATGTTAATTTAATCTTATTCATAACATAATATCCTGTGTTTTCAAAAGCTTTAAAATTAATTTTGGATGTTACTAAAGTTTTGAAAAACTGTTGTTACTTAGTAACGATATAATAGTAAAATAAATTAACGTAACATTAAATATACAAATTTTCAGTTGTACCATATTTATTTTGAAGATACTGAGATTAAGACTACATACATTATTATTTCGACAGTATCAAATTTTTGAGAATGATGAAATTGTCAAATAAACTGAAATTTAAGATAAGAGAAAAATTGTTTCAGTTGAGATTTGAATTTGCATTTATGTTTTTTGGAGTTTAAAAATAGTTTAAAAATCTGTCATAATTATTTTCCATAAATACAAATAATTATTCCCCACAAATGTTGATACAGTAATAAAATCACTCAAAGAGTTTCCTAAAAGTATACCTATTGTATGTTTGTTGCGCTATACGCGCAATATTACTACTATGCGTAATTTATTATTCATATAGAATTAAATAATATTTTAAAATTGTTTAAATGATTATAATAATGTAGTAGGTATCTTACTGTTCACTGCCAAAATGTTATGCTCATATTATTATGCTTAGAATTTATATGAATTATATAATATTATTATAGAAAGGATAATTGTTTGTTCCATTGGTATGACACTGCCAAAACTTAAGTTTACCTCTGGTATTGAGAAATGTACACCCGGATCACATTTTGAAACAAACAATGTACGTTGATGCATACTACGCTGTACATAAAATTCCAATTTACGCGGTTAATAGGTACGCGCCGCACTGATGGGTTCACATTTTGAGAGATGTATAATCAACGCGTTCTAAGTGCTGACTTATTGAACTATATTAAATACCAGATTCTGGTATACTCAAATACTAGAGATGTAAGAAGTAAAAATATAAGATATATTTGTATGTAAATTTACAATAATATACCCATTAGGTCCTATCCATGTAATGCATGTAAGTGTACTGTTATTACTTATTAGTTATTTCATAATATATTTGTATTCATAAGCTGGGATACTAAATAATAACATTTTTATCCAGTATATATTACTATTCTGGGATAATCGTTTACTTCAGTAAAAAAATTTTAAAATGATTGTCGAATTAAATTTTGTATTTTTCAGTTTTTCGCGTTTTATGAAAAGAATGTCTCTGACTGATGAATAAATTACATTTTCTCGAGATGTATTGCTTTTAATTGTGTATTTTATAGGTATTGAAAAACAATTTAACAGTTCTCCTTTTTAAAAATTAACAAAAAATGGTTACGTGATGATAATTTGACATTCAAGGCAGTATTATTTTGGAATAAGTTGCAAAGAATAAATTGGACAGATATGCAATAATTCTTTGAAAAATTGTTCACAATTATTATATTTTTAACTTTTTAAGATTATGGAACAATACTGTCTAACCGTTGTACGAGTATAATACTTTTATGCACAATACTAGCACTTGGATGTCTTATGATAAATATGGTAATTAGGCTAATCCCATGGCACCATGGTCACAATCAAAGATATTTTCGAAGATGTAAAAAGTAAGAAAAACAGAGGGACTCAACATGGTTCACCTTATTGGAAAAAGTCTAGGCCCAAATCCAGACAACGAAATCAGCATAATAGAATACTTTAAAACAATCAAAATGCTAAATTTAATATAGTTTACATTCAAAATGTACATGAATATCTAAATATTTATCTTAAATCCGTATTTTTTTTATCCTCGTATATATATTTTAAGCGATGTACATCTATACAAATGTAATGCTGATGGCTTTAGTAGTCGAAGCAGAAATCATTATAATTTCAAGACCAATAAAACAATAAAAATAAATGCTTTTATTTATACAGCAAAAAATACATTACAATTTAATTGTCTTCTCCAAAAACAATATATACACCTGATAAATCCGAACTGGATTTTTAAATTTTATTATAATTGTTCTTAATGGTTACTAAGAAAAGATAATTTTTGAAAAATTCGTTCCTAAAAAATAATTATAACATTTTAATATTTTAATATTTAAAAAAAAAGGATCTCTCTATACATAAAAATTTTGTTTAATATAATACTTAGTATACTTATGGTTATCATATTTAATTATGTTATATTTATTTGTAGTTTTTATTTGTATATTAAATAGTGTCAACATAATATAGTTTCTGTTAATGTTGAAAACTAACCATTTATTCTTATTGCAATTCTTTAAATTTTTTTTTTCGCTTTTAGGATTCTGTATTAATGATACATTTTTAGTCTCCGTTAAGAATACCTATTATTATTATATTAACGTTATTCTAATCTTGTGGACCCGGTGAGCAGTTTAATGATGCTGAAGGTTTCCTGAGCATTCCTTACGGTTGTCTCATACTTTGGACATTCTATTCGGATATGTTTATAATAATTATTGTGAGTTGAAATTCTTAGCTTTCGTACAAAGTAGTTGACATTTTTAAATTTTCGACCATTATACCAATGTGTGAAATGCGCAGAACGATCATATTTACCGTGAATTTGCAGTTTAAAACTTTAAATGAACATTATTATTATAACATTCGTGTGACAAATCCTATGGTTATTCCTCAGTGGTATTGTGTTTTAGTTTTTGATGTTATGTTAATCTATACTGTACAATTTCTCAATTTTATTGTATTCTTGAAACCAATGAGTTTAGTGATTATTTAAAACATTTCTTTAGATGGCAATTTAATTAAATTTGTTGTGCCTAATATATTTTAATTTTTTTCCTTAAAGAGATTCTAATTTTGTACATAGCATATTTGAGAGATAGGATCATTTATTTTGAATGTGAATAAAGCATGATATTTTCACCATATTTTTTTCTTTTAACTTTACCCAATTTAGTATTCTATATTGTTTCATTTTTTTTAATATAAAATCATATTTTCTCCCGTCGTTATTAAAATAGTATCAACTTTTGATTTTTATATGGCGGCCTAAAATTTAAATTTTAAATTTTAAAAAAGATATATTTCTGGAAATGTTGATATAAATAAATATAATACAGGGCTAACGTATTATTAATGATATTAATTTAAAGTTTAGTCTACAGTAATGAAGAGAAATATAAATATAATGTACATATTTAGATAAACCTTGTCTGCACAAACAATCTGAATATAAAATAATTCTAACTAATTTACAATTGGTAAATATGCCATTAAATAAAAATAAATATGAATTTAGAAAAATATTCTTTTAAATATATACATTTATATTATTAAAATTAAGTACCTACTTACATATAAACTAAGGTACACTAGGTACAGTGCTTTTATTTCAACAGTTGCTGATATTGTATTTTTATGACTTTTCACTTTTGGATTTTTTTATGCATTATTTGTTATAAAAATATTTTAAATTATTTTACAAAATAAAGTTTTACGACAAGATGTTGACCCCGATAAAATAGCCAAGGTGTAATATAACAGGTATAACGTCATAGATGTTGTATGTGGATTAGAAGTAAGTTAATATAAAATTATTAATGTTAAATGTTATAATATAAACCAATATTTATTAATTATGATTTGTCTAAATTATAACGTAAATAGTATATATATTTTTAAATCTTTAATGATAATTTATCACAATTATTATGATACTATATGGCTGTTCGATATTAGAAATAAAATATTTGATGAACTTATTTCACTGCACTGATGAATTATTTATCTGTGTCACGCATACATTTTAATTTAAAATTTTAATATCAGGTAATTCGTATGGTTTAAAACCATTATATCACCATTCTGCAGTCATCCTCTATTAATGTTAGAAAATGGCTAAAAAAAAAAATGCCATGATCAGTAAATCCGATAATTTGTATTAAAATATAAAACTTTTGTAATTTTTTGTGAATACATAGTGATAAGTAATCAGAAAAATTGATGACAACACAATATATATATTAAAGCAATGAGAGAATTTCGAAGTAAAAGCTATCATAACACTTAAGTAAACTAATGTTTATTTATTCAGTATCTCAGTGAGAGTGAAACGGATTTTCACTTAAAAATTAAATTCCTAACGCAAGTGTATGCAAAACAAAAAAAAAACCCTATTTTTATATTGTTTAGATTAATTGGTAAATAGTTATTCAATTTTATCATATTATCTTTGAGTATCGCTATATTTGAATTAAGAATTGTCTAAAAACTAAGTTATGGTTATTATAATTAATGATGTAGAAGCCATAATATTAGGGATTAGTATAAAGCTTGATAAATGTTAATGGTACTTTCTAATAATCCGAGTACATTCTTTTTGTAACAATTCAAAATCCACTAATACATGGTTCGTATACATAAATTTAAATAAAAGAATAAACTCACAAAATAAAGAAATAAAACAATGCGAGTATAATTTTTGATAATAATAAATATACAAATAATACATGTTATTTATTACAATAAATTGTATCTCGATACAATTGTAAACATTAGTTTACAAAGGATATATCGACAGAAAAAGACCTCGAAAATACGATACTGTTTTAAGTTGATTCTGTCCAATTTTTTTTTTTTAACTTGATTATGAAATCGATGTAATTTTATGTTTAAAAATAATATTATAAGTACCTAATTGTAAATTTATTTTACTAAAAAATTTATAAAAATATGACAATGAATATTATGTACAAATGCATAATTTAAAGTTTAAGTAATAAAGAGTTTTTGTTACAAAGGAAAATGTACGGACAGGATACAGGGACTGGATGTAGTACAATTGTTTCGCTTCGCTCACTTTGGTGAAAGCCAGTGTCGTATTATAATTTTAAATATGAGTGCAATGATAAATCACTGTACTCGAAAAATTACTATGAGCTAACCTTTATTTACTTTCGTGTTAATAAATTTTAAGTGGTCATAAATAAATAATATTTAAAAAAAAATTGTAGAATACTAAAAAAATATTTTTAATTTAGTTAGAATAAATTACTATAATCAAAATGTATTGTATTATTGTTTTTTACATGTAAGTACCTATTAAAATACAAAACTATTTATATAATATATTGATGTGTTACATCAATACAATAATACTATGTAAATAATATCATTATTAATTAATGTTAATCATCGAATAAATAAATCTAACAACAATTTAAATTCAAAATAAAATAAAATAATTATATGTTTTTGAAAAAAAATAATAATAACTCGTCTAAACTAAGAATGTATTTATTATTTTCATTATATGTTCCTATGTCATTATTTTCAAGAAAAATTAAACTTAGTTAAATAATAATTCTTTGATCATTAATCATAAATTTACAAAAATCTAATAAAAATTTTCCAAATTAAAAAAATATCTTTGGACTACAACGATCTGCAAAATACTTAATTAGATCTACAAAAAAATGTTATCATATACTTTCAACGTACATTTTTAACTCAATTCTAAGATTTTTATTATTTTCTTTAGTATATTATAAGTATGTATATTTTTACTATTATACTCTTAAATCAGAAAAAAAAGGCGGGTAAGTCGTGGATGTCGCTCTGCTGTACAGTAGGTTACAAGTGGGTTACTGTAATGGATGGAATTAAATTTGAATCGAATGATATTATATCATTGTATACGAAAAACGATTCTGAGTGAAGACGGTTTATCTGTTTAGGATATATTATATATTATTAAAAATTTTAAAATCTTAGATTTCAAATAACATTTTTTTATGCATTTCTAGTATAAAATAATTTGAACATTGCCGTAATTTTTACGTATTTAGTCAAAATTCATACTTCGAATGCTTGTAAAAAAAAATTGTGACTACGCATTTATTTTATTTTTCAATTGCTATTGTAAAAATATGATAGGACCCATGTATTAAATTTTCAAATCTTAGATATAAAAGGAACATTTCTTATGAATTTCTAGCTTAAAATAATTTGTGAATTTTCGTGATTTTTACGTATTTTGTCAAAATTCAAACATTGAATGCTTATAAAGTTATAAAAAAGAATTGTGACTATGAATTTCTTTTATTTTTCAACTACTATTGTAAGAGCCTTGTATTCAATTTTCAAGTTTTTCTGCTTAACAAATAAATTTTTATCAATATTAATTATCGTAAATTTCAAATGCCTATGAATAGTTCAACTTCAGTCAAAATGTTTAAAAATGTCATGGCGGATAGAATATGCTTATAAAAATATTCGGTGAAAATTTCATGTATCAATGGTCATTTGTTTTAAAGTTACATCAAAAACAAAAATCGATTTTGTCGAAAAATGAGTGTGCGAAAAATTTCCCTTAATTTTTAGTTTGTTTTTCTCGATTATTTAGAAAAGTATTAAGAACTTTTCAATTTTGACCCCCCAAAGTACCAACTAGATTCACTTTCTGATCGAACGAGGTGCTGAAGTCAAATATCGAAGCACTTTTACTGCCCCAAAACGTAATGACAGACACATAAAAAAAAACACGCACATCATGATAAAATCAATACATTCATCACTCCGCTCAGAATCTAAAACATAACACTGTGTATTATCCTTTACACACAAATATTTTGTTGAAGTAACTACTATTTTACAAGATTCGCAATTCGGTTTTAGAATTAATCATTTAATACTAGACCAATTTCATCATATAATAAATGGCATATTTTTTAAATAAAACAAAAATATTGTACAGGTGCGTTTTTATACATGTATGCTTGGTTTGATCATGTTCAGAACATATTATACAAGTACTTTGCCTCCTATTTAGACTAAACTAATTCCATCACCTATGTAATACGCTGGAGGCTTATTCACTACTTCACTAAATCAAATTATAAATTATAGCAAGGTCTGCATATAGTGAAATCATTACTCATTTTTATTTAAATATCTGAGTAACTCACTTTAATAAAACTACTCTCATTGATAGCTTTGTCACAAAAATCTACAATTCGTCAGCATTTTTAAAATTTTGTCTTCTTATTAAATTATCTAATTCTGTATCCTTTATTTCTATTCAAGGTTTTCTGTAAATAAGAAGACATGATTGTTTCGCCAATTTTATTATTAATGAAAAGTTAATCGTAGTCCATGAATATTTGTGATTAAACAAAAATACTGGCATAATAATTATTTTAATTGGTATACATTTTTATTTAAAATGATAAATACGTTAATAAGAGGTTGGTACGTTTCAGGTTAGTGTACTTCTTAGTACTAAAGAAAATCTAGATGTTATAATTTAATATCAAATTTTGTTGTAACACTAAGTTTGGATTTTATCAATTCTTATCATCTAGGGAATTAAATACATGTACTATAATTAATCTTTTGGGAATGTTATGTCAGGTCATCAAGGTAAGTGCATTTTTATAAAAAAATTTATGTTAAATCATAATATTATATTTTGATATTACTTGTATTAAATGAATCTAAGTAATATCTGACATAAATTACTCATAAAGGTTAAACTTAAAGTTTGTATTCAATTTAATTCATTACATTTCTAAATATAACCCTCATTTAAAAAATAAATTACCCACATCATTGAATAATATTATTAAATATTATAATATTTAAATTATGATATAAAAATACATGATTTGAAAGAAATCTGTGAGTTTAAATTTTCATAATATTATTTGCTTGAACAAAAACCAACGATTCTCTCAGGCAGTAATATATTTGTATAAGACTAAAGAAAGTTTGGTTAAATTTTAAATGGAAGACTATTCTTTCTTTTATCAAAATCAAGTTTTTTTTATCTACTGAAGTGAGCTTCCTTTTGTGTTAATGGCTTATATTTTATTTGGAAGTTTTTAGATTTTTTTATTTTGTCATGTTAAGTTTGTTTGATTGTTATACATAATTTATCAGATAGAATTCTACTTTTTTGTCAACGATAACAGACTTTTCATTTTGATATACTTAATTTATTAATTATATTATATTATTTGACCCTTTAGTTTTTTTATTTAAGTTATGTTCATGAGTTTTTGAATGTGAAATCATGAAAATAAAAAAAATATATGTAACTGTTAATTCAATTTCAATATTATGTATATTCATTATTCAATCTATCATGTATAATATAACACTTTAAATACCTACAGTTAAAAAAAAAAATGTAAAACAAAATCAAAGCTTCGGAAACTTTGTCTGTATTTTGACTCATGGTGAACAATTGTATTCAACGAATTCATTAAATATATATGATGTGTTAAGGTATGTTGCACGTGTTACAAATGGCCACTGTGTCCTGTATATGTGAAAATATTGTTCACTGATCTAAATAAACTTTGACATTACCTATAAAAACATTGTCATTTATTTAAATTTATTTATTCATTAAAATTTACACGCAATTAATTTATAAAGCTAACTATATTGTTTATTGATTAACATGAATATCATCACGATTAGAAAAGAATCCTATACCTGCTCCCGATAAAGAATATTAAATAAGTTGCAATTAAAAAATTAAAAATATAAAAACATATAGTTTAAAATTGGATTTTTTTTAATTACCTAGTAAATAGATAAATATTTAAAACTTTATAATCATATATAATTATGATATTAAATCGAAAATAATTTCAAATAACTGCTCAGTCTTCTCGGCAGAATCATTTGCCATACTTAAATCACTCGATATAATGACCGATCATCACCTACAAGACACTATTATTTTCACTGACTCCCTCAGCGCTATCAACAATATAAAAAACTCATAGAACCCATCAGACATTGGCCTACATATTCAGAATAAAATTTATACACTATAGTACCACAATAAATTCAAAATTAAACCCTTCTAGATTTTTAGACACTCTGATATAAAAGAAAACGAACACGCCGATCTTGAAGCCAAAACTGCAATCACTTCCCCATTATCCTTGTTCACACTAATCATTCCATTCAGTGACATACGAACGCTTATAATGTCAACTTAGATGGCACCAGAAGTGGATATATTATTACAAAAAATTATATCGTATTAAACATTATACCAAAATTGGAAACCCATCAAGATCCACAGAAAATTTGGGGTCATAATAACTAGACTCAGAATCCGCCACACTCAAATTATTTCTCACAGCTTCCTAGCCTTATACAATTATATAAGCGAGACAAAATGCACACATATTGAAAAATAAAATCACATAAACTAGGATATATGTGTGCATACTAAGAATACATCTTGGGCGCTGCTTGATATTTCATTGTTTGTTACACTTTGAATTATCAAAATATATTTGTAGTTACATTCTCAGAGCTAAGGAGCGGACAAGATATTCTCTTGGACCGGCTCGTCACCTTAACGAGAATCAAACTACAATTATATAAGCGAGACAAAATGCACACATATTGAAAAATAAAATCACAAAAACTAGGATATATGTGTGCATACTAAGAATACATCTTGGGCGCTGCTTGATATTTCATTGTTTGTTAAACTTTGAATTATCAAAGTATATTTGTAGTTACATTCTCAGAGCTAAGGAGCGGACAGGATATTCTCTTGGACCAGCTCGTTACCTTAACGAGAATCAAACTACAATTATATAATCAACACAAAATGTACACATATTAAGAATACAAGTACATAAGCAAACCTGAACACACACATAATCGTTATGTAGCTTAATCTCATAACAATCCGCCTAACATCAAATCCTTTCCTGTCCATGTGAGACACGAATGTAGATGAGACTTAATCCCGATCAGTAAGGGTCAACAGTGTGATTAATTGTGATAGGATATTGTAAAAATATAATCAATGGGTATAAATAACGTGCATCGATCCACACGACCAAAGACGTAACCAATGCAGTGAGGTTCTACGTACCACACATTACAATCCATACAAGGTAAGTGAAAAGTTATATTTGTCACATTTAGAGTAAATCATAGACCATAAAGATCAAAGTATAATATAAGTAGTGGAGTAATAAGGAAGTGCAGCATATTACTGTGTTATGTTATTCGCTTACAAGAGTACTTGACGTGATCCCTGGTCAATACATCCGGTGGACACCGTTTAGCGTTATCTCTCTTTGCTACTTAATTATTACAATAATTCACATATCTCTGTCCGTCTCTCTCTCACTATCTCTCTCCCCGCTTCCCCATTCCCTCTGCTTCTTCCTTTAGATTTTTATATTATATTTATTTTTACCACTACACTACTGTACAGCAGAGCGACATCCACGACTTACCCGACTTTTTACCCGGTTCATATTTCATTTTTGCGCCTGGGTTATTCACTAATGACTTAATTATATAGAAGATACAGTGCGTTCCCTTCTTCACCACAACATCCTATTTTTGGCTTTAGTTGTCTATAAATAACTCAAAAAAAGTCAATTTTTGAAAATTAAACTGTTTATACATAGATATCACTAACATAAACATTTGGTGAAAATTTCAAGTATTTATAGTGATTTGTTTTCGAATTATAGGTTATAAAAAAATTGATTTGGTCGATAACTGGTTTTGCGTAAAAATTCCCGTTTTTCTGTCATTTTTTTTTTGTTTTTCTCGATTTTTTTGAAAACTGTTGGAAAATGTTTACTTTTGACCTGTATAATGCACTAAGGATATTTACTTTTACATCGGAAACCACCCCCAAAGTTTGAAATCGAAGCGTTATTTCGAATAGTTATGCTGTACACAGACACAAAAAAAAAAAAACACATCTTTGTAAAATCAATACATTCATCACTTCGTTCAAAATCTAAAAAAATTCAAATATAATGAAATGTCAAATACATTTTATCATTTAACTTATGATTTAAAAATTTATATTAACATGACGATTTTTAAATGAAGATTGACAGTTTTTTTTTTCATAATCATTTATAGTTAAGTGTTGACTAAGTTGTATTTATTATTATTTAATATTATTTCATTAGTTTTATACACAACAATTTAATTTTTATCTTAAATTGTTCTCTTTAATATTTTATTTTCACGAAAAAAACCTTAGACATTGAATTAATAGTATTTTTTTTTTTTGGCTGATATTTATAATTTAAAATACTTCTTTGAGAAAAAGTTTTATAAATTGGTTGTTGCGCTTATAATAAGTACTTTATAGCTATTATGTTACCTAAACGTAATGTAAGTATCAAATCCACCTCAAATAAAAATTTATATTTTTATATTTATTTATATGATTATTATATAAGTTAATAACTACAGTATTCTAAAGTACCTAAATAAATCAAAATTGTAAATTTATAACATTGTAAAAATACTTGGTGTATTGACACAATAAAATTAATAAATAATAAAAAAAAAGTACCTAAATTAATTAATGGTTTATATTCAAATAATTGATATAAATTTAATTTACGAATAATGTTAAATATGAAAATGGAATAATATATATTTGAATCTTAAAATTATTTGATTATTTATTATACATACCTATAACACTTTGGTTAGAATTTTAATTAATCTCATATGATTTCGAATGCCTAGAAATTATCATTGAAAATAGGCAAGCTTAAATCATAATATTTTTGTATATTTCTTTTGAACTATTTCAATGATTCATCTCGTTTTTTTTTTTTTTTGACACACACTATCATGCAGTTTCATGAAGAAATTTGTTAGCAATATGTCTGATGAATAAATTATAAACATTATTTTCAAATCGGAAGAAAATAATTATTTAATACGATTGTCTAAACTTTAAATATATTTTAAGCGTGTTTTAAATAATCAAAAAAAAAAACAGAATTGTACAATTTAATTTAATATAGAAAATGTATACTTAAAATACTAAAAATGTAACAAAAAAAGTTTCTCTTACTAATGGCCTAGTTGTAGTAAAAATAAATAATCAAATATTTTCTTAATCTGAAACATTAAACAGTCAAACAGTTAAAAATATTTATAAATCAAACCATACAAACAAAAAATTATCTCACTCCTTAATTAAATGCATTATAAGTCTAAAAAGTAAAAAACAACTCTCATAATAAAATGTCCTATTAAACTATAATTCTGAACACTAATGAAAAGCCCATAATTAAATAACTTTATATTTTAATAGTGAATTCACAAAACTGTTATCATTGGTCTTGAATTTAATCCCTATATCTTAAGACAAAGACATAATCAATGGTCTCCAAAAGTAAATATCTGGGCTGAAATTTTAGGTGTACAAAAAGGTATTTAAAAAAGTATATATATATACATACATATATTTATCTCTTGAAAATGAAATTCATTCCATTTATTTCTTATATATTTCTAATGAATTAACTAAACTTTGGAGGATCGTAGTTAATAAATTAGTGAACCATTTAAAAGCATACATGTTATCGTTTCAAAAATTAATTAATTTTGCTTTTGGTACAACTGCTTGGTTAAAAATTTTGATATTGAGACAAAACAAGGTAAAAAAAAAAAATGTATACGTCCTTTCGGTATTTCGAAATTCCATGTTTTTATATTTTTGATTCATAATCGTTTAAAAATCACTTGTGAAATGACATAATCCCTGTATAGTTATGAACTAAATTGGGATCTTGCATTAATTATATAATATTAACTAATATATTAATTTCAAATAGAAAATAAATCATTAAGAAAAATATACCTTAAAGTTTAAAATAAAGAACTTAAAATAAAATAGCACAGGAGATTTTGTGTTAATTTTTAATTAATTTTACTTCCCTGTCGTTTATCCCAGTTTTTCTTTCTCATAATATCGATATGGTAAATACCAAATTAATATTTCAGAGAATAATATAACATTATCGTACAGTGATCTATTTGTGTTACATATTTTAAATAAAAAACACAATTTCACAGAGATCCTTTTATATTTCATAACAAGTATTATTACTAAACTTACCTATTTATGTAGTCCTTTGATACATAAATCGAAACTTTGGCATTTCTGTTTTATAGAGAGTTCTTGTGTTGCATTACGTGTTTAGGATACAAAGATAATAAAAACTGATGTGCTGTTTTATACAGTGAACTTTATATTTTCTGAAGTTTCATACTGCGTTGGAGTATCTAACCTATTTACAACATTTATTAAATTGACATACGAAATACACAGTGCAATAATTATCTCTCCTTCGGTATAGGTCACCTCGTTTTATATACAACCATAGCTTATTCAGTTGTACTAAACTCTGAGACGCAGAAGCGTAACTTCGGAATATTTTATTTCGCCCAAAGCAAAATATACAGCTCTCCTACACAGTATTGTGGTATTTGCTCTGAACAAAGATTTTTTTTGAGACTTATGGCTTATAATATCTACGCAATAAGATATATCAGTAATATTAAAAAGGGTATTAACTTTTTCTAACAAAATCCAATTTTTTCTTTCCGCACTAAATCTCATTTCCACCAAACGAAAAAACAACAGATGAAAAAAATCACTTGTTTAGTCTAAAAATGAAAGTTTGATATTTTTTTTAGGTGTTCATATTTTGAGTTTGTGAGAATTTAGCAATAAGAGTTAACAAATCTATAAGTTATGAAATATTTAAAAGAAATAAAAATGAAATTTTCTCAGATCACAAAATAAATTGAAATTTTGAATGGGACTATTGTTGTGTCCTTAGACCTGGATATCACAGTGCCCTTTAATCCCCTATAGTTATGCACAGTTGAAATTTACCACACTGAACAATATTATTTTAACTTTCGGCACTAAATATGACATCAACTATAAATTAGTAAGTAGAGTTTTCAGACGAACCAATGACATTTGAACCGTTCTAGGCATATTAATACATTTAAGCTTTTTACATAATATTATATTATAATCCCTATGTAATACTCTGATGTCTAACAAAAATAGTATTTTAATGTATTAATGTGTTAGTACCTTATAGAATTTAAATTATTTATTATATATTTTATATTTATACACAGAGTGGTACATTTAGGTAGGTACACTAATTATCTCGAAAAGTATTAGCTTTTTTTGAATTTTTTTTTTAACTTTTAGATTTATGTTATTCTAAAACCGTATAATATTTAAATTTTTTTCATCCTTATATTTATTGTTGAAACCACTATAAACTTTTGATTTTCAAATGGTAACATATAATTAAAATTTCATGAATTAATAAAACCATTTTATTTTTTTCGTGAATTTATGTGTTAAAGTTTTTATTTTTCGATGATTGGTTTGTGAGATATAGCTCCTCAATGTATTGGTGGTTTTACTATTTTTCCAATAATTGTAAAGACCAGGGTCTAGTGTTAACTTTGATATCGTTGAATCCAAGGTAAAAAAAAAAATAACAATTAATTAAAGATCACTATTGTACTTTGAACCTTAATCATTTATTAACTTATCGACTAATTGGACTAATTGGATTTATTTTGTTACCTTGGCCAGATTCAGCTAAATCCAAAAATATAATTGTACATAAGTGTGTTGCTTTTGGAATCCTAGATGTATTACAATTATAATCAAACACTTGAAACACTGAACTTTTAAAACTAATATTGATGTTAGGTTTTATAAAACATGTTTTTCAAAATATACAACGCAATTTAAATTATTTTGTTAGATCTATTCTTTAAGAAAAAATTTTTTATGGAATCTACTGCGATGCTCGTACTGAGATGTAATTTAAATTAATAATACTTAAAAAAGTAAGCAAATAGATAAGTTATAGTAAATATAAAAAAAAACTAGTTACTAAGTAATATTAAACAATGTATTTTATAGAATTCAAAATTAATTTGTCTGCCTTTAATTTACAGTAAAACTATACCTAGACAGAGTTTTATTGAGGTACAAATCTATATTATACAAGCAAAAATTCATTTTTTATTTCGAAATTTGAAAACTAATATAACGTATTAATAGTTTAACTACTAACTACTAAGGTTGATATTTTTTTACGTTTGAAAAATAGCGAAGATATTTTTAAATCATAGTTTTTATCAATAAATAAATATGTACTTAGTATGATATTTTCTTTTTTTGTATTTCATGATTTTCTTGAAAATTTATAAACATTTTACAGTGATGACATCATGCAGTATAATATAAATATATTAATTTACACTCATTTTACAATCTAATGCACATGCTACACAAAACATTTATACCACGTTTACCACCCTTAAATATGTTTATAGAAAAAAATACACATCGTTGTAAAACCAATATCATTCTCTTTCCGTTCAGAATTCGAAATATTATTTTATTATTTTTTTTTTTATAAAATGTGATCGATGAACTTGGCAGCTGGTTTTCTTATTTTAAAGCTATAATGATAGTATATTATAGTATATATATAGTATATTAACTATAATATCAAATCTATGTTAGCACAACAGCTGATACACTTTTCATTTGAACATTTAATTTTTCACAATACATGGATTTTTACAAAAATACTTGATTCAATATTTTAACTTAAGCATTTTTGAATGATTATTATTTTATAAAAGAATATATATACATATATATATATATATTATTTTATAAAAGAATATATATACATATATATATTATATTAAAACAAAGTAGCTTGTCCCTGTGTGTCTGTATGCTTAGATCTTTAAAACTACCCAATCGCTATTGATGCGATTCTTTTAAATTGATAGAGTGATTCAACAGAAAGGTTTATGTGTACCTATATGACATGCATAATATAATAGAGAAACACTAATCATTTAAAAGGTTTCCAATGTGTGTATATGGATTTCTGTTGGTCTGTCTGTCTTGTATGCATTCCTAAACAGATGGACCGATTGTGACGAAAATTTGGTACAAAGATATTATATTAGACTCATGAGAAAAAGATAGGCTTAGTCAAATAGCGATGGACCTAACCCCGAGAGGTGCTCAAACAAACATTTTGAAATTCACTATGGACATTTTTGTTTATAGATGGTTGCTTTTTTCTTTTATTAATATTATTTATTATTATCTATATTATGTATATATTATATAAAGACTAATGAATAAAATTACATAATTGTAAATCAAATTGAATATCGTTGTAAGATTATTAATTAGTATATTTTAACCATTATCTTTTTATATGTATAAAAATATACTGCTCACATAATCACAGAAAACGAATTTAACACATAGTTTGAGATATTTAAGAGGTAAGATTTTAAACGGGATATGAAGTACATGGGTTCAGCTAGTAATTATAACTTTTTGATTTTAGTTTGTATCACGCATACAGATTAAATTCAATTACATTTGTAGATGTTAATGGCTTAATAATATTTCATCTGATAAGTACAAAGCTGTATAATATTATGTTTAATATTTCAATGTAAAAGACAAAGATATTTTAGTATAAATACTAATTAATATACTCACAATATTATAGGGAAAAATGTTTGATGAATAATAAAAACATAGTCCATCACTCCAATAAAAGGCATATACGTAATTTAATTCATCTTCCTGAAACTTTTGAGAGTTAACAAAAAAGTCAGAGAAATAAAAATAATAAAATCGGAACACTGTTTTAAACCATTTAAACAGGTATCAATCAATATTTTTTTATGTCTACTGAAGCTTATAAACTTAACTTTAAAATAGTGTGAAAGTATTTAACCATTTATTGGTACTTACCAGTTACTCGAATCCACTTTTCTGGGTTGAACCTTTTTTGTGTTTTATACAACTGTTGTAAATAATTTTTAGATTTTAGGAAGAAGTAAAAGGATTTAATAATTTATTAATTGATTTTAAATCTTTACTCCGACAAAAAGCTTAAGATTAATTCATAATATTAATTTGATTTATATAATTTATAATTGATTTATAAGTAAACAAAATTAATTTTGAATTAATACAAAATCCTGGTGAGAATGCTAAATTTTTTACAACTATTTTTTTTATAATGAACGTTATATTTTTATATTTAGTATAAATATGTCATTTATTTCGAGGTTTTTTAATTTTTTTTTTTCTGAAATAAGTAATAAACTGTAAAATATAATGTAAGTATTGAAGTACAACACTAAAAAATATTAGGATTATTTTATTGAAAGAGGTATAACTTTTAATTCATGAATTATGAATAACAATTTGTTATAATTTCTTATATTTTTTTAAAATAAATACTGGTGTAACAAAGTGACAACACTTAAGTAGGCACTCAAAATTTTAAAAATAAAAAAACGTATCAGGTACCAAAATGTTGAATAGGCTTAAAATAAAAAATACATAAATAAAATAGAACATGAATGCAATTTTTAGAAGATTTAGTAATCTTATTTTTAACTGATTTTATAAAATAATTATTACAAAGAATCGATCATAACTTAACAAAAGATAAACACACGAATATCAATTAGATGTATATTAACATCAAAAGTGCCTATATACTTTAAAATATCTTTTTTAACAAATACATTCGATAATATTTATGAATAATAACAATACTATACACATTTTCATAGATTTAATTAATAAAGTTATTAAAATTATTTCTTTAAATAACTAAACAATTTATAATTCAGGGTGTTTATAGTTACATTTTTTGATATTTTGTAAAAATTATAGTGTTATAACTTTACTTCCATTTTTAAAATCAAAAACTAAAACTGTGCAAACAAGCGTCAAAGCAAAATTAGATGCTAATGGATTATTAAATATTAGATAAATTTTCAAAGTCCAACGTGAAGTTATAAACTTTTTTGAATTTTCCTTTTGGATCCAAACTTATTTTAATTAGCAAAGTGTAATTTTGCTATTAAAATGGTTACATAATCTATATAATAATATATATGCATTTCTTAGTTGTAGTTATAAATAATCATTTTATTTGTTAACATTTATTCTAATCTAAAAATGACAAAAGATAAAAATAAGTTAATAAATAATAATATTTAACACACAATCGAATTCACTCTACTTTAAAAAAAATATATATCACGCTGGTTGTATCTTTTTTGAATTCTGTCATGTGGCAATATTTTGTTACCACTTTGCAGTATTATTCGATGTGTTTTTTTTACAATTTAAACTTTTATTTACATGCAAAAGTGTGAAATACAAGATTCATAATATATATATATATATGTATGCATGTCCACATTCAGACTATCTGAACACGTTCCATAACAAGACTGAAGCAGTGATCATCGTTGAACTGTTGATAGAAGACACTACCTGACATCCAACACTCGGGGACGTAACTGAAACAAATAAACAATTAAACATAAATTATGATAATCATTGGTATCAAGGTTAACACAAAACTTGGCATGATAAAATGTTCTAAATTATAAATTATTTGTTTTTGTTGAAAGCAGTGTTATAGATTTGTATTTAATAATTCAAAGTGTTTTGCTATCCCAAAATAAAAAAATAAGCATAAGTATTGATTTTTTCCTTAAACATTTTAAGGACATTTTTTTAGAATTTGATGTAGTAGGTAATCTACGGTAGGTAGGTTTCTATTATGTTCAAAACGATTATTGATTAATTTTATTGATACGTTTTTGTAAGGATCATTATTAGTTTTTGATTGAGAAATAAAGTGGTAAAATATTTTTCTTGGTTCAAACCCACTTTGCCGAAAACTCAGTTTGCTGAAACCAGTTTCAAAATATTTTTTAAGTATTCCCTTTTCGCCGACAGTCTAGTTTGCCGACGTATCGGTTCGCTGACCAATTATTAATACATTTTCAATTTTCTCGATTCGCCGACAATTTATTGATCCATAATGATTTTATCGAAAACGGATAAGAGAGCAATAATACTATGGTATGTTATCGCTATAAGTTCAACGTTTTAATGTTTTTCCACATATAAAAATACAAAATCCATATGCAGTATAGATTGGCGAATTTAGTTCATTCCAGCCTATTTTATAGTGAACTTTAGTATACCTAGTTGACAATTTTATTCATCGAGTGGACAGAATATAATAACTTAATAAAATACAATAAAATAAAAAGCGGGTGAGTGGGTATCGCTCTGCTGTACAATAGGGGGTGGGGTGGACCTCTGATTAGGGTAGGTTAAATTTGAATGCAATAATAGTTATCATTGTATACGAAAAACGATTCTGAACAGAGACTGTTTATCTGTCTAGGATATATTATAGATTATTAAAAATTTTCAAATCTTAAAAGCGGTTATATGCTTGTAAAGGTGGCAAAAAGTGATAAAAAAATATAACTTTAAAAATAGCAAAGAGTAGCACTTAATTAATATGCATTAACTTAATTTATTATATTAATTATTTATTTATTAATTTATTTTATTTACTTTTACTTATTTATTGTATTATCAGAAATATAGTAATAAACTAATATAAAAAATAATTATTTATAATCATTAATCATACTATCATAAATTATGTTTATGACGACTAAAAAAAAAAAGGTTTTCAGTAGATGTCCAATTTTTTGAGATGATAAAAGTTAATTACAATACGCTACTAAAAATATAGTCTTAATATTATATGATTATATCGTCTACATGTTATGTGTACTTATCTTTATAAGGCTTAATTATGTTTACAATTTTAAATAAGCAGTGCTGTTGCAGAACACTCCGACTAGAGTTTTTCGATAGCTGATATAGATAGTCGATACCAGTATGTTATCATCAATCAATAAGTGCAAAATCTGACCCTATATTTATAATAAAGAACCGTAATACTCCAATACTGGCTAAGTTATTAAAGGGAAATAACATAATTTTGTCGAAAACAATGTGGAGGAAAATGGAAACCAACCTTTTTTTTTGGAAGAAAATGGACAGTGGGGGAAAACAGTATCTCGTTTTTGAAGGAAATAGAACCGCCCTATGGGACATCATGTAGAGTGAACGTCGTCAAACCGTTACAGTATTTAGATATTGGATATCATATATATTATAATTTATAACTATAAATAATTTAATATTTAACATTCTATGATTTTTAATTTATTTATTATACTTTTTCAGAAAAATAATTTGATTTAAAATGAGCATCGTTTGAAATAAGAGAAAAATATTAAAAATTATTAAAGATTAATATAGGTAGAAAACAATAATTTCAAAAATTTCAAACTTTTGAAAATAATATAATACAATTGTTATTACCACGAACTTAGATATCTCAGTTCATGTCCCATGATTATTAGTAATTCATGAATAAACTAGTTTACACATTGATATATTATTTATTTATTACCTAATAGTATTAGATTAAAAATTTTAAGTAAACATAATTTACGTCCCTTACACTCCTTGAAATCCCTACCTTTACACGCAGGGTGATGTTTATAATAATATTATAGTAATATTATAATTATAATATAATATTTTATTATTATATTATTATTATAATATTTTACGTAGGTTATTTGTAGGTATAAATTGTCCCTACCTGGTTTTATCTTACTTAAAGAGAAACTACAACAAAAATAAATTAAATCACTTTTTTAAAGTAAAAACTAGATTCAGCTTCAAATTGAATATTGGTATTATTAAATACTACATTAAACTTTATGTGAAGCTTTTTTAACATCTGACATAATGTTCACAGAAAAAAAAATTAGATAAAGAAATGTATTAAAACTAAAATTGAAACAAATTTCAAGCTGCTTTTGGAAAAATTAACCATAAACTGCAAATGTTGTTAATTTTCTATGAAAATAACCATTGCCATACGTTTCAGTTTGTTTTAGTAGAATAAGAGTCATCACGCCATTATACGAACATTATACATTAAAAATCTATGATCATTAGAAGATAAAAACGTTTGAGTAATTTATGCTAAGTTCCACTTATTATTTTCGTTTTTTGAATTCAAGAATTTATTATTGGTCATAAATGTATGATTATTAGGTATTCACTACTTTATATCTTATACCAACATGTTCAAAGTGCTTAAATTCTTGTTTTTTAGACAATGTTTTTATTGAAATGATTAATTTTTACTGTAAAAACGTACATGTTTTATTGATTAGAAATTTAACAATAATTTTTTAACATTAATCTAAACTTTAACTGACTTTTTTTATTTATTAATATATAAAATAAGTATTAAATGTAAATTATAATATTATGTTTATAAGTACATAAAATTAGAATATAAATGAATACATTTCTATTTTACTTAACAATGTTCGAATAGTGCTAATTTTAAAATATTAATATTAATTAAATTACTATTTTATTCAAAGCTTTTAGATCTTTCATCAATTCTATGAAACTTAAGGTCATACCTATGTTGATGATGTATTATAAAGTATGACCTCGTATACTTTGACAATATAGTATAACAATGACAATAGCCGGATGAACATACTCATAGTCAGAAGTTCATTGTCTGTTATACTAGACAATAATTACCTATTCATATTAAAAATACAATTTCATTATTCAATATATTCATTTATTTTTATTATATTATATAATTTAAAATTAGTAAATCTGAATCCACTTTTATAATATTTATAAATATAAATATATACATATATATATAGTTATTTATTTATTTATATTTTACCATTTTTAATCGAATAAATAAACATTACATTTATAGATTCTAAATGAATTAAAAATAATTTTAATTATTGATATTATAGAATTATGCGTAACAATCTTAATTTTAGATGAATATATTCAAAATTATTTAAAAATTCAGATAGTTTAATTATTGTTTTACAATTTGTTAATTTATATTATTAGTAGGTATTATGTATAATATTGAAAAAGTTTTAAATGCAATTCATTTACAAGAATAAATCAAAATCATATTTTACGTTAAAAACTTTTTAAGCTTTTTAAAAAAAATGTCTACTTGCGATTTTTTTTTAATATGATTAGAATATAAATCAAATTGTGATGTCCACCAAACATGAACAATTTTAATTCAAAAAATTATTTAATTTATGGCATATATATTGTAGAAATTATATTTATTCACAGAGAGCTTATAAATGAATACTTTTTAAAAACATCTTATGCCACAAAAGTTTATAAACTAAGTCATAAATCTTAAAAGTGAGTTTCAAGCATATATTTTCATCGTTTTTGTAATTATGATGACATTATGAAAAATATATGTATTTACATCTTTTATATTTTATATGTAGTAAAATTAATTCTGTATAGGAATGTATTAATTTTTATAATGCTATAATAAAACAAAAAAAATATTCAATATATATTATATTATATCCAGATACAATGTATACATTCTATTATACATACCTATGTATTATTATAATCGAACTTGTCTTGACTGACCATCTGATCAATATAGATTCTAAAATATGATATCTAGATAGTAGATGCTAGACATTTTCTTAGTACCTTTGTACCACTGTGTAGAGGTGTACTTAAAAGAGATATTGGCACAATTGGCACAAGCATCTTGAGATTTTCGATGAAAATAAAACATTTTATTTTTTTTTTTTATAAATGATGTGCAATTGGCTACAGAATAACACAAGACAGACACAATTATGACAATATTACTCTTGGGTACTCATAATACACTAAGTAAGTACGAATAAATTACATTAATTAATAAAATTTACCCACGTGTTTAAAACCTACAGTACCTTCCCCTACAGTTCCCCCAGGCTAATGACCTCAGTTGTCGAAGCCTTAACCCTAATAAAAAAATAAAAAAAAATAAAAATAAATAAATAAAAATACAATTTTCAGGTACCCACTTGATTCAATTAATAGCCAGTGAATGAGTATATTAGACACTTCTAGAGATATATTAAATATATTCATATAATTTACAATGATACATAAAAAAAACATCACTGAATAAAATAATAAATGCATGAGGTTTCTTCAATATAATATATTATGTTTAAGACAATATTCATCTAATATTACTAAATACTAATACAGTTCAAGATGTCGTAAGATCGTATCTTATTGGTAGTATCTGTACATAGAGTAAAAATTTGAATTTTGGAATGCAATGCAATTGTGTTCTATTACACGCATTCCTGTTTATTCATTTCTGCAGTTGTAAATGTCGAATATATATTGCCATGTACGTAATATATTGACCTTTTCTAAAGATATTGTATTCTAGTTTTAAAGTTTTCAGCTAAACCTTGTTACTCATAAGTAATAGGAATTGCTGAACGTTATACAAATCAATGAACTTTGTTTTATTATTTTTCGAAGATCAGAGTCGATAACAATAATGACAATAATTACATCCGTGATATGCGATTTAAGCGCACGTGAAACATTCCACATTTTTCCAACTTAACATATTTTTACCAAATTGTCTCATTTTATTTACTTATTTTGGGGGTGTAGAATATATAATTAGATACCTATATGACAATTTCTAGATACATCGTTGTCAATTCATCTTTTTGACGCAATATGCTCACTGTTAATACCTAGCTGCACTAATCAATGTTTTTTGAATAAACTAGTCACAATACTGTATGTCTTATACTAAGTACATAAATAAACGAATAATAGTAATACAAATAAATTATAAAATATCTTTTGATTGACATAATAGTTGGATGACTAATTCTCCACTGTATCTACTAAGAATCGTTTTTCGTACAGGTAACACAATTTAATTTAAATTCGTATATTCAAAACAAAGACATTCTTAATGATGGGGCATAAATGAAATCTACTATACAGCAAAGAAACTTCCTTGTGTAAGAAAAAAAATATATAATAATAATAAATCATACAAAAAATAATAATTTAACTACTAAGCTCAGTATTAAATGATTAAAATTATTGAATATTCCATAAATAATAAGTTTAAACATTCAAAGAATAAAAAATTAAATTTATTAACAATGCAGAAGGACCAAAACATCCATAACAAACAGTAGCATATCTTTCTAATAAAAAACATTTGTTGTTGTTGTTGTTGTTCAAAACAGAAATGAAAAACAAAATTTTTGGAATATTTTATTCAGTTATTGTTTTGATATCGTGCTAAGCTTAACTTTATAATCCACCATTGTTTGTAATATGTATAACATAAAATACTCTACTCGCTAATGTATGCATTTTAAAAGAACAATATTTATTGTTATTTTATATTAACATCAGTTACTCATTCTCATCCAATACAATTGTTTGTTTTTTAAAGTTTTGTTCACATTTAAGAAATTTAGAGTATTCACAAAAAAATATGGTTATGATCAATGTTGAATTTTATGGTAGTTGATAAATTTATTTGTACACTACGGTATTGTGCGAGTTTGTTCAAAAATGTAAAAAATATAATATAATTAAATATATACTATAATTTTTTTTTTCATTTCAAACTATGTACCATAATACAACGTATTTACCTCAATTCATAAATCATTGTCAGTATTAAATTTATTAATTTTTATAGTCATATCAACTAAAATGTTAAAACGAGTTTTATAAACCCATATATTATAGCTATCACAAAATATAAAGCATTAAGTTAGTTTGGGAATTTAATAAATATAATTTTGTAGAATTAGTAAAGTTATTATGCACCACCAAATTCTAATTGTGCACACAAAATCAATATAAATTAGTTCATTCAGTGAATAAGACGTCATTACATGGTGAAATCAAGAATTAAACTTATCAAAATAGTTTCTCTCAAAATATACTATAGTTGGGTACGGGGTTTTTCTTTCGATATAATGATGGACCATAAATTTAAAGTAATAGGTACTTATCATTCAGAAAATCAGAGTTTGATAGTTCAGTTAAATAGTAATTAATTTTGAGTTTCCATTACCAAACCTAAGTATAAGTTTTGAAATGTGCAATTAAAACAATATTTCCTTAGAGATAAATTATTACAAATTTTTAAAGGAACTTTCGATAAAATTAACTTTTTACAAAAAATATTTTTTAGATACGAAATTATGTTGATAAAATTTAAGTGTACGAAAATTTAAGATCTTCTAATAGTAATACAAAATACAAAATTATTTTTACCCATAATTTTACAAGAGGATTTAATCGAGGATAGTATGCAACTGTTACTAAATTGATTAAACGACAGCAGGGTACTATGGTTTGCAGTTGAGAAATGTTATGCATGCCCGGAACATCATGTTATATATAGTAAAAAATACAGATAAGTATCGCTCTTAAAAATTCTAGTAAAATTCTTCTTCTTCTTCGTGATTACTGGCCTTTAAAACCATACCGTCAGGTTAGGTTAGCATGTCTTGACTAGATATGTCGTCTCTTGGTAATATCTTCCACAATAATCGAGTTTTAATACAATTCTTTTAGTTCCCTATTTTTTTGGATTCTCCATCCTCCAGTGTTGATATCTTTACATGGAGCATATATTTTCCTAAGTAATTTTCTTTCAAAAACAACTAATGAATTTTCGTATGTCTACCGTAAAGTCCATGTTTCCGACCCATATATTACTACTGGTTTTATTAATGTCCAATATATCTGAATCTTCAAATTTGTTCAAAATGTTCTAGATCGCAATAACTTGGCCAGCCCAAAGTAACATTTATTACTGGCTTGAATTCTCGCCTTCACTTCACTATTTATTTCGTTCCGTTGTGTCAACATGGCACCTAGGTATTTGAACTGTTGTATTCTTTTAAACGTATGGCCTTCAACTTCCAACTCACTATTTTGATTATTTAAAAGTACTTTTCTTTGGACCACCGATACTCCGTTTTGTCTGTGTTTATCTCCAAACTTATACGTTTATACCATTTCTATCAGTTTTATTGATTGTATTTTGAGTTGTTCTTTATTTTTCGACTATATCGTCAGTATATGCTTAAAGTCCAATGTTTGCCTCTCCTATCCTGACACCTCTTTAATCCATTCCTATTTCACAAGGTATCGCCTTGTCCCAACCCAGTCGTCACTTGTACTACATTTGAAGCGGAGTGTCATATTTTAACCTTGATGTCTGTAAGTTCTATGCTCATTTTTATAAGGTTAATTAGCTTCTGGGGCATTTCAAACTCTTTTAGGACATTAATCAGGGATTTCCTATATATTGAGTCATAGGCTTTTCTGAAATCAACAAATAGCATAGCATAGAATATGGACACCTTTGTCGTATTCCCAGATTTTCTGTAATAAATACCTAGGATGAATATTTAATCAATGGTGGAACGGTTTTGTCTGAATCCAGCCTGGTAGTCCCATAAGATCTCCTCTACTCATGGCTTAATTCTATCCAGCAGACAATAACTCAAAATTTTGTATGTGGCATTAAGTAGTGCTATTCCTCGGTAAATATTGCATAGCTGCCTATCTCCTTTCTCGTGTGGGGCACACTATAGCGCCGTTTTCCATTCCTTCGGTATCACTTCTTTTCACCATATTAGTTCAACTATTCGGTGCATATATTTAATCAGATCACCACTCATTGTTTTCAATAATTCTTGCGTTATTTTATCTTCGGCAGGTGCCTTGTTATTTTTTAAGATTTTGGTTTGTTTCATAATTTCCTCTATTGTTGGATCAGGGAATTCTACTATGTTGGGTTCCCTATGTTCAAAATAAAATGGGTTTTATAGTTCCCCACAATTTAAAAACTGGTCGAAGTAATCTGTCCATCTTCTAGCTATGTCTTCGTTGTTCGTTATTAGAGTTCCATCTTCATTTCTCAAGAATTTCTCATTTGGTTTAAAATCAGTACTCAGGACATGTATCTTTCTATATAGATCTCTTTATTTATGACTTTTATAGTCTTGTTCAGCGCCTATTACTATACCCTGTATATACTTCCTTTTCACACATTTCAAGACATTACTTGCCTCTCTTTATCTTATTTTGTATCTGATACATTTTTCTTCATTTTGTGTGTTATTTAGCCAGTTTTCGTGTGGCAATGCATCTTCGCATATTTGATTGAACCAGTGCCTCTTTATCCGTCATTGCTTTCCAAAAGTTTTTTCTGCTGCCTTCTGAGTTACATTCTTTATTCCTGACCATATTATTTCTATGTCATCATTATTAATATAAAGGTGTTGTTTTTCTCTCTTTATCTTTTCCATATTTTACTGTTGAAAATTAATTTATCATATCATGGAACATATGAGAATTGTGGTATCTATTAACTTTAATACACCAACCAAATAACGTAACTAAATGGAGATACTATAGACTGTTCACACATTTTACAAAATTTAACAAAAGTTAAAAATTTGTCGTTGAAAAATAAAAATAAAGCACAAAACACTCCATAATGGAGAGTATTGGATGGATCTAGTATAGTTATAATTTAAATACATTCAAATTCAGTATAATAAATAATAATAATAAAAATAAAAAAACATTGAGATTAATGATTGTAGCAGAACATTTTCTTTTCTTATTTACTTAAAATATTTATGACGAGGTTTTTATTATCATGTTTTTTTATCAAGTAAAATGATTTAAGTATTAATAATTTTGGCATTTAAAACATTTTAGAGATCATTATAATATTTTTTCTATCTAAAAAGTACAACAAATATATTTAACAATAATAAACAAATATTTATTATGATGTAACAATGAAAGTACTTTGTTGATATTTTAATTAATTTTTTTTTTAAATCTATCAATGTATAATGTATAATGTATATACATCTTAACTTATCATAATATTACAATTAATTTTATTTGAAGGTGCGCGTAACTTATATTTTTATTTATTGGTCTATACTCTGAAACTTCTAAACAATATCAATTAAAATCTTCTTTTTTTCATTCATATTATATTAAATGGATATGTTTGATTAACTTATTGACATTTTGCTTAAATTATAAAATATTTAATCATAAATGGGGTAATAATATATGCACAAAATATGTGAAATCGTGCAAGATAAACTTTATAATGATATTTATTGTTTACATCGCTCAAATGATAAAACTTTATTCGTGTTAGTTATTAATTTGTCGAAAAAAAATATATTATATAATGGATACAAATTTATAATCATACATATAAAGAAAACATGTCTGTTAATTATTTTGAATTCAGTAAGAAATTCATCAATATACAAAATCATTAAATGCTCACAGTTTTTAAGCATATCTAACATTTGAGTAAATGTGTTATTGTTTATAATAACTGAAAATATATTATTATTTGGCATTTGGAATAAAGATAACAAACCACTATTTGACAACATTACTTTTATTTATATAATATAAAAGTGAAATGGGATATTTCACGAATGAGCCAAATGTATGAAAACCATATATGTGTGTTTTATGGTAATTCTTTTAACTTTATATTTCACATTTTTTTTTTTTTTGATCAATGTCGTCAAAGTGACAATAGAGTCACAATAATTCAATCAATGTTAACTCATTTTTATAATATATTAAATATGATGAAATTTTTTAATTGGATTTTATGCGTATCCCCATAAGAAATGACTTTATATTGTTATTAATTGAATAATATATATATTTTATTTTATTAATTGTTCAATATGTCTACTTCATCATCTATTCTGGCAAAAAAGTAAATCTAGTTTGTACTTTAGGAGGTCAAAAATAAAAATTCCCAATAGTTTTTAAAAGCATTAGAAAAAAAATGAGATTTCAACTGGTTTTTAAAAAAAAATGTTTATTTTTGGTGTAATTCTTAAAGAAATAGCCATAGATACATGCATTTTCACCAAATTACCTGTTGTCAAAAAAGAAAATTTGTCGGGTCGAAAGACTTGAAAATTTGATACAAGATTATAAAAATGTCTACATTTACAGTAAAAAAGTTTATCAGCATGTCAAATAAACTGTTTATCATCGTTTGAAGTTAGACATGGGACATTCACACATCAATTAACAAATTTTCATTGACTGAACTTATAATTTTGTTGTAATTCATATAGAATTAACCATAGGTACTTGACATTTTTAACAAATTTTCCTTATAATATGATACCTTTCTTTGTTCATTCGTTTTAAGTTATTTATAAACATTTTCAATTCTTAATTAATTTTTTTTTTTTTATAAACGTTAATAAACAAAAAAGCGCGAAAGTGAGTAACACACGATTATACATTAGATGTATAGAAAGACACTGTAACGGATGTGTTAAATTTAAATTCAATGATATACCATTATTGTAAACACAAAACAATTCTGAATGAATACAGTCTATCAGTATGTTTGATGATTTGATGATATAATTGTGATTTAGAAAGTAATCTATTTTACGATTAGGAGGCATTAATATTACACTGTCATTAATAGAAAATATAATTAGTTATATAGGCTGATAGACCGTCTTGGCTCAGAATTATTTTTCGTATGATATTATAATATCATTCAATTTAAATTTAACACATCCATTACAGTGGCTCTAGACACCTAATGAAATGTAAAGAGTTCCCACAATTTGCATGTGAGGTTTTCAAACTTAAAATGTTAAAATAAAAGTTATATGCAATTTTAATTTCAAAATGGTTTGTATATACTTTCGTTATTTGATAGATTTCTTAAAAAGTTGAACTAAATTTTAAATACTTGAAAAAATGTTTGTTGTATATTTTTGATAAATTATAAAGCTGTGAGATATTGCTATATTAAGGAACCTCTGTTCAATTTACCTTTTTTAAGACACAAATAATTAATATATTGTTATGAATGAATTGAAAATAAACTTGAAAAGTATTCTATATAAAAAAGTTATATTTACTGAAAATGTAAATTCATTTTGTGCAATTAATTTTTGAATTAGGTACAACAAAATATAATACATTTCAATTACGTTAGAAACTATTGATTTAAATTTAAATTTATACTTTAATTACTGATTAGATTATTCTGAATAGAAATTAGCATTTCCTTAACCTCCAAAAGTATCGATTAGATCAAATTTGATACCGAAAATCACCCTCTATGTGGTGATCAATGCATTTTTCTACTATATAAAACATGTACACAGATAAAAAACCAAATTTTTTTAGTAAAATCAATGCAATCATCGCTCTAGAATCTAACAATTAACGTCTTATATTATATTTTATAAGTTTTTAATAAGTTATACAACATTACAACAATACAACTTAAAATAACATACTGACCTTTTTCAGGCACTGGCTCTGTTGATTTTATCGGTAACCTTAGTTCCGAAGTTTGATTGTACAAAGAATTTATTAGAGCAGTGCACTGTAGTAAAAGCTTACGGCCGTCTTTGAAATGACTCTGATCTAATTTCAGAGTTACCGTTAACTTGCTCGATCTCAAGGAATTTGGAAATGTGTACTTCGTAACTTTCGGATTATCAATCTGAAATCATTTAAATACGATTCGTTTGTAACCATAGTTAATAATACTTAACTAAAAAAAGTTAAGTGTTTTTTTTTTTTTTTTTAATAATAGGCATATTTTTAGCTGTATAGTAAGTTTTTTAATTGGTAGCTCATTACATAAATTATGTCTATTATTATAATAATAGTGTCCAAAGAAAGGTCATAATATTTTTAAAACAAAATTATGTCTAAAAATAAAAATATAGTTATTAATATTGCGTAAATATATCAAGTATTTTTGAATATTGCTTCATAAATAAAAAATTTGAAAAGATGTATAGTCACCTACTTATACATTTTTAATGCAGTAATTATATTGATATTATTTTGACATTTTGTATCTACTATACAATTTTAATTCATATAAATACAAGTAAAAATATATTGTGCCAAAATCATATTTTATATATACGTAATCCCTAATATGTGTTTTACTGGTTAAGTAAAACTGGTTTAATAACGTACGTCATCATATATTTTATAATAAAGGTTAGGTTATTATGTAAGTATACATTATTGCTAAATACCTATTGAATGAATATGAACGTTGTACCTATGTTAATTCATTTCTATACCTCGTTATAGAGAAAATAAAGCATTTTTAACATTAAACAAGTATTAATTACCTATGTGAATTGAACTAAATAATTTAAAATTTATTTCTATGCTAAGCATGACAAATTCATAATTAACTTTTAAGCTTGAGGAAATACTTATTTCTACCAAGGCCCAATATTATTAATTTAAATACATTTTATATAAACATACGTTATCAAGTAAATATTATTGTTTGAAATTCATTCATAAAGGTAAGTATGATGGAAATCAGTTAGAAGAAGAATGTGTATTTATTATAACTATTATATATACATATTTCAAGTACATAGGTAACCATTAAAAAATAATTACGATATCTTTTGTTTGAATTATTAATAATACATATTATAAATTAATATACAAACAAATATAAAGATATATAAATAAGCATATAATATATTCATAGAAATTTAAATTTAAAAAATGTTTTATTTTTGTACTTAATAAATAGTCAAAAGAGCCGAACAAAAATAAATATAAATATAAATCATCATTCGATTATTCTTATGAACGTATATTGTCGTGGTGATTAAAATTTTTAAATGTGAACTAGTGAATACGAATTAGTTTAATAAATTCAAAAAACTAAGCACTAACTCCACACTAAATATTATAATGGTAATTTATAAGTAGTAGGTAAGAAATATGTTATATTTGGTGTGTATACCTACAAAATTAAATAAATATTCTACTATGAGTTCAATTTGAACGATTATAATATATATTCAAAATATAATGATTAATTAATATTTGAAGCTAATTTATTTATATCATTGAATTGAAAATTACAGTTTGTTAACCTACTTTCATTGTGTAAAAAAACGAAAACATGTAGTCACCTGCATATACTCAATGTATATGTATTACATTAGAATTAAACAATTTCTGAAATTTTATTTCAAACAGAAAAAAATGTACAATTTAACACATAACATATATTTTTATTCTTAGGGGCGTGCATGTGTGCATATTTTAATATTGTTTGGTGCTATAAGTCTTGACATCATTTAAGTGAAAAATGTTTTATTTTTCCCATGTACTCGGATTGGTGTTTTTTACATTTCCCAAGTGTAGACTCAATCGCTTTATATTTCTTTTTACTGTAACTAGATTAATATATTTTATTTTTTTGTTCTGGTAATTTACTCATTAACTATGCACCGTTTAAAATATTTGATTGGAATTACTGTGTCGTAAAATATCTAGTAAAAGTATTTAAATAATTTTTGTTGTATTTTAATACTTTTTAGTTTTTCTTTTAATTTATTAAATATATTTTTGATTCCCTGAATTTTAAAATGCTATTAAACTTGATTTTTGAAGTAAAAAGACAATATTTTTGAAAACTTTAGGTTTTTCATACCATTTATGGAGTATCCTATTATAGTGATACAAGCTTCTGTTTTTAAAATAAGAACCACACTATTCTACTATAAAATATTGAGCCGGTGATATTTTTCAATATCTACTGAACGAGTGTCTTCATATTATTATACTAAGGATAATAACAATTTTTATGAAATATATTATGATGTAATATTTATATGTTTACTTATATATTTACGAAAAGAAGTTCAATAAAAGATTAGATGTTTTAGTTAGTTTACAAAGTATAGTATGTAAGCTATATTATTTATATTATCTATTATAATTTTAGAACAGTTTGTAAAAATCTTTTGAATAAAAATACCTAATGAGAACTTAATTAAACAAATATTTAAAAATGCACATCTATTTTAATTGAATGTATAATTCAGCCGTAATTCACCCCTAGTATCACGGAATATAATCATTATGGCTTATAGTACATGATGTTTAATAAGTTGGAAACTACTTCAAAATGACAAAATGTATTTTAAATACATCAATATTTTAAGCACAAAAAAAATCTCTAACATGATATTTTAAAATAAAAAGACACTCATTAAATGCAAAAACCCTTAACCCTATCTAGCTCAATAAATTTTTTCAAAAAAAAAATGTCTGTTCTCATTTTTGGCTTTTGTAGAGTTAAATTAAGGTAATTTTGTTTTGTTGTGATTTTTGAAAAACTTACCAACATTTTACAGACATGATGCTTACAATTATCACTGGGAACTAGCGATTAAAATTTGTTTTTGTTTTTATGTACCTGCAGATTTTCCAAATTACAAGAATTGAATTTATTTAGTGAACTTATAACCCTAAATCAAACTTTATATTACACAACATAATAGGTTAGATTAGGTTAAAATCATAAAACATAAAATAAAATATAAATCAAACGGTGTACAAAATTCAACGACTTGTTGCTTTTTATTAATGACAAAATTAATAATAATCAAAACTAAATGAAAACAACATTTCAATAAAAACTTTAAAATATAACAATATATTAATCCTATTATAACAATAAGTACTTACTTAGATCAATATTCAGACTTTTTATCAGACTTTATGATAGGATAAAATATAGAAACTTATTTTTTATGGTAGTTTCAGAAACAATTGTTTTTTAAAATGTAACATAAGTGTAACTAACCTAACCTATTCGAAAATGTTATGGTCTTTAAGTATATACTAATGAATTATAAAATAAAGGTTTTAAATAATGTTATTATTTACAAGTTAAGAAAGTTCACTCTGCGAGTGTGCTTAATTTCCGGTTTCTAAACAAATTTTAATACAACTATATAAATTATAATTATATAACGATGTAAATTTATGTTCAGTAGCTACAAACAATCTATATATATATAATATAAATGGAGTTCTGTCTGTCCTTTACGCATTCCTTAATGGCTGGACTGATTGCGACGAAATTTGATACAGAGATATATTATACCAATGGGCAGAAGATAGGCTAAGTTAAAAAGTGATAGACTCAATTCCGGGAGCTGCTCAAACACACATTTTGTGATTTACGATGGAAAATTTTATTTATAGATGGTTGCTATTAGTGTGAATGAAATTATTATCTCTGAATTTTTGTTATTATTTTTTGTTATTTACTTCCATGTGACGTGCGTTATGGCATTAAAAGTTTTTAGTGATATTGTGTGTGTGTGTGTGTGTGTGTGTGTGTGTGTGGATTTTTTTAAATATAAAATTTCTATGCATTCCTCAAAAAAAAAAAAGATCGACTGTAGTTCAACGTCTCAAGCACGAAAGAAAATGGTAATACGAGCTTTAGAAACAATCGAGCAAGATAGAGATACAAGATTGGGAACCACCAGAGAACGTCAAGTTCGATTCCGTTCATCTGAAACAACTGAGCAATGAGATGCAAGATTGGAAACCGATATGAAATATGAAACAAATATGCGTGTATAGATATATACGCATATGAAATATATATATTCAAAATGATATATCAGCAGGTAGATTCGCCAAACAATTGCTGAAAACGGGGAATAGGAAACTAGCTATCGATGAATCAACAAAATGCATCACATTGCCAACAAATTTCTGTAAAATAACAGTAAATACAAAAGAGTTGATTGACAAAGTTTTCCCGAATCTAACACAAAATTACAGAAATCGTCAGTGGCTCAATGCACGGGCTACAATATGTAAGTACAATCAATATCACTATTCTAAACGAAATTCCAGGGAACACGACAACGTATCAGTCCATCGATACCGTAATGAATCAAAACGAACTTGTCAAATATCAAATTGAATTCTTAAATTCACTTGATTTGCCAGGCCACCGCACCTTCTAACATTGAAATTTGACGTACTCATCATTCTTCTACAATGAAACATCAATCCACTACGACTCTGCAACGGTACTAGGCTTTCACTGAAAAAGTTGATGGACAACATCATCGAAGCTATAATATTTTAAACGGAAAGTTTAAAGGTGAAGATGTACTATTGCCACGCATCTCAATGATTCCGACAGATATGCCTTTCGAATTCAAACGTTTACAGTTTCCGGTGCGACTCGTCTTTGCAATGACCATCAACAAAGCAAAAGGACAGTCGCTACAAGTGTGTGGACTGAATTTGGAAAATCCATGCTTCTAACATTGCTGTATGTGTCATGCTCACGTGTCGGAATACCTTTTGATTTATTTGTATATGCAGCAGATGGAAGAAAAAAAAATATTGTGTATTCAAATGCACTTCAATAATGTATGTTAAATACATTTATATTGCGACAAAATTTGGTACAAATATATATATTAAAACTATGAACAGAAGATAGGCTAAGTTAAAATGTGAGACGCCCAAATGTGGCCAAATATCATTCAATTGAATATTTGATTTGTCAAACTTTTCTCGATGAAACGAATAAAAAGATAAACTAAATTGAATATTATGGTAAGATTATTACTTAGTATATTTTAACCGTTATCTATCTATATGTATAAAAATATGATGCTAGCATAATCACAGCAAACGAATTTAACACACAGTTGGAGACATATAAGAGGTAGGGTTTTTGACGGGTTACGAAGTGCATGGGTTCAGCTAGTAATTATAACTTTTTGATTTTAATTTACATTGAAGTATAACCATTTATGTTATTTAAATGTTCATTAATTTTTAATATAACGCGTGATTGTATAAATATATTTTTTTAAATATAGTTAAAAAAATTTACTAAAGTAAAATATTATTTTAGAACTAGATAGAATTTTTATATTATAATAAATATTATATTTTTCCATTAATATCCATGGCTACAATTGTCTGTTTAAAATACACCACATGTAAGTTATAAAATTTAAGGTGCTAGACATGTAATATCATTATCATTATAAATAAAAATTACTTAATTTAAAAAAATTATTGTTATCTTATATATTAATAATAATGTTAAAATTACTTTTAACATGTAAATATAAACATATAATATTATCTAATGTATTTTAATAATATAATAATTATTGTAAAACTGAGTTAAATTTGATTTTTTATAATTATTTTTATTTAGCTACAACCAATGTTCATTAATCATGACTTCAATATAAATAAATATCTTATTTATTGTACTCCTATAAATGTGTATTAAACACATTATCTGATATTATAATATACAGCATACCTAGCTTATTTTAAATGTTCTCCAGTTGATTAGAACTATTTAAAAATAACTGGAATATTATAATGGATTAAATAAATAATATGTAAAATATAATTTGAACGAATAGATAGTGAAAAAAAAATAAAACTATTTTAATGGTTATTAATTAAAGTTTGTTCAACGTACATACCTAACAACCTAACCATGTATTTTATTCAGATAAATTGAAGTATAATTGCTAAACAAGTAGGTAGTAATAAAAACGTACGTGATATAATATGAAACATTTAATCCAATATTAGGGACGTTTACCTACCCAATGTGCATGAATACACCACGTAGGTACGTGTTGTAAATAGCAAAATATGTTATTGTGTGTAAGAAAATATATACTTAAGCTAAAAATGACTTATTATATAATAATAATTAATCATGATGTACCAGACATTATTAATTTAACAAATTATGATTTATAAAGGAACTAGAAGTATAACCCAACTTCATCCGGCAAAAAGTATATCTGTAGGTATTAAATACGGCAGTACATACTTTATCGGTGTATACCTCAGTTTTAGAGTTATTCAGTTCACATACCAGTCGGAGATCCATAGAGTAATTTTTGAGTTTATTATTAGCTACAAACATATGGACTGTAAAAAATGGCAACTTCTGTATATGAAACAAAGTAATATTTAATTTTCGTGAATAAATGCATAAGCTAACCTACAGCAACCTATATGGGTTAAAAAATTAAGCTATAAGTACTCCCTAAGTCTTAAGGAATATGTATGTAAAATTGTATCCCGAATGGGTTCAGTAGGTGGTTTAGTGTGTTCACTGATTTAGGGAACACTGAATTTCTCGGCCGGATCTGTTTGGAATAAATCGATTTTTTTTTACAAACTGGTGGTACATGAATACTTATTTTTCGATACACTTCAAAATTTTTTGAGAATTTGGTCTGAGCATGCGCAGTAAAAACTTTTTTTTAAATAGCAACACCTATTTTTAACACCATATTCGGATAGGCCTATTTTTTTAAAGTCATTTTCATGTATCACTTATGGCTCTAAGTTCAATATTAACTGAATAAGAACCACGTAAATTATATTAAATAATACATTTTTAAACATTTATAATTATTTATTGCTTTGAAGCAAACTTTGATCATTTCTAAAAAAAAAAAAAAAATACGTACAAATATTCAAAAAGTAACCAATAAGAATTAATTAAAAATGTATTATTTAATACAATTGACATGGCTCTTATTCAGTCAATATTGAACTTAGAGCCATAGTTGATACATGAAAATTACTTTTAAAAAATAGGCCTATCCGAATATGGCGTTAAAAATAGGTGTTTCTATTTAAAAAAAAAGTTTTTACTGCGCATTCTCAGACCAAATTCTCAAATTTTTTTTTAAAATGTATCAAAAAACGTGTATTCATATACCATCAGTTTGTAAAAAAAAATCGATTTATTCCAAACAAATCCAGCCGAGAAATTCAGTGTTCTCCAAATCGGTGAACACACTGTATATTTATATATATTTAAATTTAACCATGTTTAATAATATATTATATTGCGTGAGTCTATATTGTTGAAAGCATATAGTTTAACAAATTACTATTATTTGTATTTATTTAAAAACAATTTATATCATGATATACTGTATTATATCTATAATAATATGTTTCAGTCATGCTTTATGTTAAATACAAAACCTTTAAAAAAAATAAAGAAGATTTTTAGTTGGATAGATATAAAAGATTTTGTTCGGAATGAATACAACAATCCTATATATATATATATTTTATTATTATTCAATCTGTTTCAAAAAAGAACAATAAGAACAATTGAGGTTATAGATATAGTAATAAAAATAATACTAACACAAATAGATAGATATAATCAGAGCGTAGAAGCCTACCAGTGGAGGTAGTACAATAAAAAAAAAGAACATGGATATTAAAATTGAATTAGTTTGTCTGGTGGTTTCTACACCACTTGCGCTTAGCTAAAAGCAGCTAGATTGGGAGAATTTCCAGGGATAGTCAAGGAAGAGATAATATATTATACTTAAAATTTATTTTTGGATTACAGATATTAGGAACAAAAATATTAAAACCATGCTTTAAAATCTGAAATTGATTATATATAATTTATATTCACGTCTTAAATGTTTGTTGTTTGCAAAATAAACTGTCTATTATTATAAAGTTAAATCTGTTTCCAGTTATACATTTTTTATGTAAAAAATATAAGATTACAATTTACAGCACTTTGAAATTTGAATACTCCTCCAGTTAATAAATGAAAAACGCAATGTAGATACAAGTATACAGGTATATTCGTAAAAAAATGATATTTCATATTTCCAATGCATATTATTGACGTATAAATATAAATTTAGATAATTGACAAAATATTAGTTTGTATAAACCAATAATTTTCGCAATTATTACTTTTGCTTTATGTATTTCACGATACACAAAACAGTTTGTTCAAAATCTAAAAAATAGAACACTGAACATTTACATGTATATATTTATTACATAAGCTCTTCGTTCAGATTTAGTTTAAATTATAAGTTTAAAGTTAATAACTTTATGAAAAATGTTACTCTAGAGAAAATTATCTAATTTATAATTTTCCATTTGAGGTTCTATGATCATGGTAATAGTTCAAACGTGGCGTATAGAATAGCTGTTTATTCAGACTCAGCAATATGCTTACCACATCCTTTTCCTTTATTCCTTTATTTCACCCATTTCTATTTTACACAAGATAAATACAACAACCGGTGCTAATCAAAAGCCAAAAATAGGATGTTGTGGTGGAGAAGGGAACGCACTGTATCTTCTATATAATTAAGTCATTAGTGAATAACCCAGGCGCAAAAATGAAATATGAACCGGGTATGCTTTTGTCAGCTGCGTATTATTATGGCCGTAGGATGGAGATGATAACTTTACTACTGTACTAAATCCTTATGCACAGGGGGGAAATCAAAGTGATTTAAACGGATCTGACAATTTAACGGTATACGATATTAAATCGTGGCATAATACAATGGACAATGCACAACTGTGGTCAACATATGCAGGATCAATTATTGTGCTTTGTTCACAGAGAGTATCCTCGTGATAAACTACTACCAAATTCTCCTACAAATTCTGCTACCAAAATGATGATATACCGGGTGATTCTTTTATCATTGAACACTCATTATTTCAAAAATTACTAATGTTTTTGAGAATATTTTTTTACATAGTTTCAGGTTGTTCAAAAAGCAACGTTTTTATTAAAAAATATTATTTTAAAATATTTTAGATTCTGAACGAAGTGATGAATGTATTGATTTTACAATGATGTGTGTGTGTGTTTTTTTTTGTTTGTCTGTGTACAGCATAACTAATCGAAATAATGCTTCAATTTCAAACTTTGGGGGTGGTTTCTGATGTAAAAGTGAATATCCTTGGTGCATTATAGAGGTCAAAAGTAAACATTTCCCAACAGTTTAAAAAAAATCGAGAAAAACAAAAAAAAAGCGGGGAAGTCGTGGATGTCGCTCTTCTGTACAGTAGGTTACAAGTGGGTTACTGTAATGGATGGAATTAAATTTGAATCCAATGATATTATATCATTGTATACGAAAAACGATTCTGAGCGAAGACGGTTTATCTGTCTAGGATATATTATAGATTATTAAAAATTTTCAAATCTTAGATTTAAAAAGAAACATTTATATGAATTTCTAGTTTGAAATAATTTGCAAATTTTCGTGATTTTCGTGATTTTTACATATGTTGTCAAAATTCAAACTTTGAATGCTTGTAAAAAAAAATTGTGACAACGCATTTCTTTTATTTTTCAATTGCTGTTGTAAAAATATGATAGGAGCCATGTATTAAATTTTCAAATCTTAGATTTAAAAGGAAAATTTTTTATGAATTTCTAGCATAAAATAATTTATGAATTTTCGTGATTTTTACGTATTTTGTCAAAATTCAAACATTGAATGCTTATAAAGTTATAAAAAAGAATTATGACTATGAAGTTATTTTATTTTTCAACTACTATTGTAACAATATGTTAAGAGCCTTGTATTCAATTTTCAAGTATTTTGATAGGGCCAAAAAAATTTTATCGACACTTCAAAAAAAAATTTTCAGAAAAATTGAAAATTTCAGTTGTCTATAAATATCTAAAAAAAATTCAAAATATTTTGAAAATTAAATCACGTAAAGAAAAATGCCAATCTAAATAACTGGTAAAATTTTCAAGTATCTAAAACTTATACTTTTTGAATAATAACAAATTTTTAAAATCGTTATCGTTACGCTATTTCGTTAAAAATTTAAAATTTAAACGCACTTAAAATTTTTCCTATAATGAAGCTCCGCTCAGAAACTAAAAAGACAGAAAAACGGGAATTTGTATGCAAAACCAGTTTTCGACCAAATCGATTTATTTATATGGTTGTAATTCAAAAACTAATCATTGTAAATACTTGAAATTTTCAACAAATGTTTATGTTAGTGTTATCTATATACAGTTTAATTTTTGAATTTTTTTGAGTTATTTATAGACAACTGAAATTTTTCGATTTTTATGAGAATTTTTTTTGAAGTGCCGGTAAAAATATTGGCCGACCAAAAAAACTTGAAAATTTAATACAAGGTTCCTTATGAGTTGTTCTTATTGTAGCTAAAAAAAAAGTTAAAAATCGTTAGTCATAATTTTTTTTTATAAGCGTTTATAGCTCAAATTTTTACGAAATCTGTCGAAAACGCGAAAATTTGCAAGTAATTTCGAAGTTGAAAAATCATAAAATTGTTTGTGTTTATAACTATATGGATTAAAAATACAACACTAAGTTTTCCCTAATTTTTCCTTCAAGTAGCTATAAAGAAAACTCGAAGCATCATTATAGGAAAAATTTTAAGTGCGTTTAAATTTTAAATTTTTAACGAAATAGCGTAACGATAACAATTTTAAAAATTTGTTATTATTCAAAAAGTATAAGTTTTAGATACTTAAAAATTTTACCAGTTATTTAGATTGGCATTTTTCTTTACATGATTTAATTTTCAAAATATTTTGACATTTTTTTAGATATTTATCGACAACTGAAAATTTTTTTTTTGAAGTGTCGATAAAATTTTTTGGCACTATCAAAATACTTGATAACTTAATACAAAGTTCCTCATAAGTTATTCTTATAATAGTGATTAAAAAATTATAAGAATAAATAGGCACAATTTTTTTTTTATTAGTCTTTGAAGTTCAAATATTGACAAAAATTCGTCAAAACCATGAATATTTGCAAATTATTTTTTAGCTTAAAATTCATAAAATTGTTTGTATTTATATCTAAAGTTAAAAAATTCAACACTAAGTTTTCCATAAGGTTTTCTTTAAATAGCTATAGAAATAATTTGAAGCGTCATTATAGGAAAAATGTTTTGAGCGTTTTAAGTTTTAAATTTTTACGAAATCGCGTAACGATAACGAATTATCCTCAAACCAGGTATATGTATAACTATGATAATATAAGGTATTACGAATTATGATAACTACATGCAATGTTTTTGGAAAAATTGATTAACCATGCCATATGCAAAATGCGTCTTAATTGAAAAATAAAACATTTGTTTCAAATAGAATATATGACAATATTTAAATATAATATATCCTAAACTGATAAATCATCTCCGTTCAGAATCGTTTTTCGATGTTTTTCGTATACAATGATATCTATCATTGCATTCAAATCTAACCTACCCTAGTCAGAGGTCCACCCCACCCCCCGGCACCCCCTACAGCAGAGCGACATCCACTTACCCGCTTTTTTTCATCCTTATCATTACTTAAGTTTTTTACTTTTTTGAATGACAACATAGAGTTTTAATTTCATATTCCAAAACAGAATATTTTTCCAAGTATTTTGATTCATAAAAACCGAATTTAGGACGAGTAGTTTATGAGTTATAAGTATTTAAAGTTTAGATTGGCAGAGTTGAGTGGTACGGGGTTACCCCGCAAAATGTTTGTCCACTAATCCGCTTGTATAAACTTTAAATACTCATAAACTACTCGTCCTAAATTCGATTTTTATGAATCAAAATACTTAGAAAAATATTCTGCTTTAGAATATGAAATTAAAACTCTATGTTGTCATTCAAAAAAGTAAAAAACTTAACAAATTATTAGGATAAAAAATATTTCAAAATATAATTTTTTAATAAAAACTTTGGTTTTTTAACAACTTGCAACTATGTAAAAAATATTTTCAAAAACATTAATAATTTTGTAATAATGAGTGTTCAATGATAAAAGAATCACCCTATTTACATACCTAGTATTGTTGATTTAATGAAAAAACAGTGTTTAGTTAAGAGATTATAAGATTAAATCATTCTATACCTTAAAACGTTTTCATTCTATCATGTAAAAAAAAAATGCAAACTATCCTTATACACATTATTCATATTTCATATTTTCCATTGTTTAAATTATGAATTTTAATAATATAAATTGTATTGTAATGAAATCTATTTTCTCTGAGTATACCTTCTAAGCTCTGACATAATAAGATTCTTGAATTAGATCTAAAAAATTATAACAAAATATGGCAAAGTAACTGGTGTAAAATCACGTTATCACTGAAATACACATATGCTGTAATAATATAATAAATGCCACTCATAGCTATATTATAATTTTTGAATATCTTTATGGATTGAATCAAGTCATCAAAAGTATTAAATCATGTGGCTAAAATAACTTTTATTATTACATTGAGTAAGCATACAATCCTTCATAAAATATGTAAATACCATTATTCAGAGTTTACATGCACTTAGAATTTATTTAAAAAGTGCCCCAATTGTAGCTTAAAGTTTTTAAGAGATTTTGTTTTTATTCATCACTCGTCTGCATATAGTAATTAAAATATAATATAAATTTTGAAAAAAAAAAATAGAAAAATAAAGTTCCCATCTTTACGTTTTTTGATGTCAAATGGTTGATGGTAAAATATTATATTTTCCAAATGGGCTTTAAAAATTCTATCTATTATACCATTTTAATTTCAATGGAAGTTTAACACAATTTTTAATAATAACCTTAATAAATTAATAAGTGTAAAAATTGAAATATTATTTTTATAATAAGTGGTATATATAATTCCATTACATATAATTTTATATGATTTAATGTCAGTTATTATACCTTTATAACTTTTTAAGTTATGACTAAATCAATACATATCATATTGTATAGTTTAAATTAACATAAGGTTTAGGTTAAATTTAAGCAGTTGGCTATCAGTAGCCGTGGTGTCAATTCGTCCGTAGTACTCCGTTACTACGTAATCGCACGTATTTTTAATTTAATTTCAATGCATTCCAATAATAGAAATACTTCACCTCAAGACCATAACTTTCCTGACACTTCAAAGAAAATAACTAGCAGTATCGCTCTTACACCTCTTCATACTAGTAAAAATAGATTATCTTCACTATTAACTCTCCAAGACACCGGTGAAACGAACAATATTACAGATGATGACAGTACTCAGCAACCTCAGCCCTCAGGTCAGACCTAAAATTCCACCAATATATGTTTATAATATTTCCGATTACGAAAATGTTCATACTTCTTTAGAAAATATAACATTTGAAAATTTCTCCATTGTAAATACCTACGAAATCTGCCCTAAAAATTAATTTAAACACGATTGATGACTATAGTCGCTTTAGTCACACGCCTTCAAAATCAGTTCAAATCGCCAATCCTAATCGTAGCAGTTTTATGATCAAAATTATCAACTGAAATATTTTATTTAAATAGACTTCTACATTGTATAATAATAGTAGATCCACGTAAATCCTACCAGAATATCCCACAATGTACAAATTTTCAAAGATTTTCTCACACCAAAAAGTTTGCCATATACCATCAAGGTGTGTCAAATGTGACAGTGATTATCACTAAAGTAAAATGTAAGAAACTAACAGAAATCCCCCAAAATATGTTTACTGTGATAGTGATCACCCAGTTAATTAAAGAGGGTGTACTTTTTACAAAAAAATATCAAGAACTAAAAATAAAAATAAAACTAGTACAAACCTGTCCTATACCAAAAATCACACAATTACAATACCCAACGCAAATACTCAAAATATACATCCAAACAAAGATAACACTAATATGCATTACACATACGCCTCTGTCTGTAATATTAATAGTAATAACAATAATTATAAAGGCGAATCAGCCAATTCCACAGATAACAGTAACGACTTAATGAAAACTCTTTTACCACTAATTACACATTTGTTACCCAATTAATGTAGAAAATAATACAAAACCTGCTAGTCATCATTAACAGCTTAAACTTAAACACAAATGGAGCTTCATAATACCTTATTATTAAACTGGAATATTAACGGTCTTAATCATCACAACATTCATATCGCATTTATTACCTACTGAAACGCATTTGTCACATACAGATAAAATCAAATTCCCAGGCTACAAATTTATCACGCTGATTGTATTACACAATCTCGTGCCATGGGTGTAGTGGCTATTCTAGTACGGAATAAAATCAAACAAAAACAATTGCCTACACTTGTCCTGACGTACCTAGACACCATAGCAGTTTCCATTAATATAAACAATAAGCATATAACGTTTGTCAGTGCGTATCAACCTCCTAGTCACCAAATACTTATCGCAGATTATGAAAAAGTCATGAGCCTAGATAACTCGGTTATAATTGTCGGTGATTTAAATTCTAAATACATTAATTGGGGATGGCGTGTTACAAATCCAAATGGCTCTAAATTACAAGCATTCATATCAAACACACCTTTTTCAGTATCAGCTCCAAATACATATATTTACTTCCCAACAAATATAAACCGTTTGCCCGATATATTATTAGACATTTTAATAATTAAATCAGTCCCATTTGTAATTTTGTATGCGGGCATGAACCTCTCATCGAACTCGACTCGGATCACATACCTGTTAAAATAACGATTAACTCACCCTCTCTTTTCCACCGTACAAACAACTCGTTAATTAAAGGAAAACCAGACTAGAATAGATTCTCTAACCAAGTACAATCTAATCTGAAAATACCAACAAGTATACCTACCACTAAAATAGCAAAACAAACAGCCGATCATCTGACGGACGTCATAACAGAATCCGCTCAGTCCTGTTCTAATCCCGTACCGCAAAATATACTCAGTCCTGGCAACTTACCGTTACCACACTCCATATCTTCACTTATTCGTCGTAAACATTTAGCTATAGGCGCACCTGGTAAAACCATAGGAACCCTACAGATAAAAAAATACTAAGCCTTCCCACCAAAGAAGTCCAAACAGCTTTACAAAATTAGCGTATATCCTCATACAATCACAAACTGGTTGAATCAAATTTGTGAAAAACAACAAAAAGACTTTCAGGAATCCAATCCTGACAGCTATAGGCCAATCAGCCTCTTATCTTCAATTTCAGAATTTTTTGAAAAAGTCATTCACACTAGATTTCTTTTCTATTTAAATTTCATAGGTCTTATACCTAAATACCAATTCGGGTTTAGATCAAATCATTCTACGGTTTAACAATTACTTAGAATAACTGAACTCATTAATACTGTATTTGAAAAAATTTTCATACTTGAGCTGTATTTATAGATATTTCAAAAGCATTCGATAAAGTTTGACACGAGGAACTACTGTTTGAAAAAAAATCCATAAATACTCCATCTTACTTATTCAATATTTTAAATTTAGTTCTACTTAACAGGCAGTTCGCTGTTAGAATAAATGATAACACCTCTGACCTTATGCCTATAACTGCTGGTGTACCTCAGTGCTTTAAGGTTTGGTCCCATTCTATTTAACATCTACGTATATTATATCAGCCAATATCCTCGTATGAATATTACCCTTTTTGAAGACGATACTACAATATTCACCGAATCACGTAACATAGAAGCAATTACCACTAATCTGCAAGTACATCATGATACAATATCTTATTGGTCTAATAAATGGCGTATCCAATTAAATGCGTCAAAAAACACAGGTGTTATTTTCAGTCTTTGTCCTTACCGCCCCCCTGCACAAGCACAATTAACATTTAACAATGTAAATATACCTTGGAGCTGGTCAGTAAAGTACTTCGGCTTGACATTGGATAAACAGCTAACATGGTAGCCCCATATTTCATCTAAACTTCAACAGGCATATCAGCGCCTTTCTATGTTATACCCTATTCTCAATAAAAAATCTCCAATACAGAAACTAATGCTCTCTACTAATATTTAAAAAAAATTCTACGTCTACTACTCACTTATGCGTGTCCAGTCTGGGGGAAATTCACGACCACTCACACCAGAAAAATTCAATTTTTTTAAAATAGAGTGCTACGTATTATTGCAAACGCAATTTGGTTTATAAGGAATGTAAATCTACACAAAGACCTTCAGATCCAGGAAATCATAGATCACATAAAAACCTCATCAAAAAACTTCCATACCTCACTGCTCAACTTACTCTTCTGGCTCATTTTAGTATAAACTCCACGTACATCCGCCTTAACGTAGATTAAAACGTAGACGTCCACATGACCTTCTGGTTTAACAAATCCACATAATATACATCAGCTGTTTGTTACTTGTAGCGTATAATATTAAGCTTTATAACTTGTTATATATATTATATATGTTCATACTTTTATTGTTAATATTATTATTATATCAGTTCACTGTTACTTAAATTATAGTCAGTTACGTCTCGGCGTAACTATCACTAATATTAATGATCACTAATGTACATACCAGATAGCAAATTCGTCTTACTATTTAAATTTCTATATAAATTAATAATCATGTTCAAAAATTGTTAAAAATGTACCATTGTAAATATCAATAGATGTAGATAGCCAAGGCTAGGAACATCTTATCTTAAAATATAAAAGAAAAATAATATAAATGTAAGCATAAAACCTTGTAGTTGTCGCTTAAACAATAATACAAGAAAATACGTCATATTAACATCTACCTTAATATATAATATAATATATATTTTTTTTTTAATTAGCTTTTAGTACAAAACTGTGATAGCTCAATGTAATTTATATAATAATATATAATTAGAATAGTGATAGTATGTTCTGTGCACCAAAATTAATAGAGTTTTTAATAGATCACACAAAATTTATAATATGTGAAGTCTAATGCATGCTGATAAAGTTATATTAGTATAACCGAGATAATATTTGTGATTGTTTACGAACAAACTTTAAAAAAAAAATCTATGTTCATTATAGAATTACATGTAGTTATGTAGTATTTAACAAAACCCTATTCTATCAACAGTTTGAGTACTGATGATAGTTTAATATCGTGTTATAAATTACACGCAGTCATACTTTTTTCTTAATACATTCCATGTTGAGATGAATAAGTTTTTATTATTTTTTCAATATTTTGAATAATATTTATCTATACATTTTAGCAAATTGTTCATAACATTTTATAACCTAAATACTTAGATAAATCTATTAATTATATTGCTTTTAGTTGAAACATTGAATTTGTAATGATATACATATATGGTTTTAAAAATTTTAATAAACAACCTTTTTATTGATATTAGCGTTATTTCTATAGGTAGTCTATTTAACACAGAGCAGACAGTGAAACAATTATTACACATTTCAGATTCTATTAATGTTTTTATCATGCCTATTATAATTAAACATACACCAGTTTGTTTTTATTGTATCATAACGTATCAGTTAATTTTTATTGTATTGTAGTATCATCTATTAAATTAAGTCCAATATTTTATAACTTAACAACATTACTATACAAAATAAAAACACTTACTTAACTTCAGTATAAAAAAATTGAGCAAAATAATGGAAAACAAAAACTTCTTACAAACTTTTTAAGTTATTACAAAATAAAAAGAGGTATAATACAACTATATATTTTTAAGTTAATTCATTTTTTACACAATCTAAACGATATTATCACATTATATACATAGCTTGGAACAACTTATTTTTAACTGATAAATTGTCAACATTATCAATTTATTACATTTGATCTGAAAGATAATTGAAAAAAATATAATATTGACACATATTTAAAAAAAACTAAACTATAGTAAGAAAACAAGTTGTACATGATTATGAACTTGTTTATGATTTCAAATACAATACTGTTGTAATCATTCTAAAATTCTAATTACAACTATCCTAAATATTAATGTTAATTGTATGTAGATAGGTACTAGTTATTTAAAATATGTGTACATTATTGTAGTTGTGGTTACTCATACTTTTCTATTTTCAAAGAAATTCTTGTAAAAATTAGGCAGACGTTATAGTTAAAATTAAATGGCATACGTACCTGTTTACAGTACAATTACTCAGTATTTTAGGTCGTGTTATATGTATATTTAATATCTACATTCTACAATATCTACAATGTTATACGGTCGTCTCGTTATGTTTTTCTCTATCTACTCGAAATCCATGTCATTGAAATACTCATGTTTATAAAGTCTGACACTAACGAGACCCGTTAAGTGGTCACTTGAACCATCTCATGTATAAAAATGGGGAGTTGCAGATTTTGGAAAAAAAAATATGAACTCCTGCATACAGATTTTGTAATTAGTAAATAATGTGATAGAAGAAAAAACCCTTATGCATTTGAACAAAAACATTTTCCCTTAGTGAAAAATAATAATAACATTTAATGAATATAATATATAACACTTATATTAACGTCAAGATTATATATACCTACACGAGAAAATGGTGTGTATAAAAAAAATTCAATGACTAGGACGTGATGAACTAGACATTTTCAATGTAAGACCGTAAGGGTGTATATGGGAACAGGCAAGTGAGTCTTGAACAATATATATATATATATATATATATATATATATATATATATATATATATATATTCGTTAAGTCAAGTGCGGCCCCAAACAAACCATATATTGTTCGCTAATGCTCTTAACGATCGTGATTGTCTAATATCTACTTCGAGAACAAAATTACACTTGTGACTCTAGAGTATTTTATTCAAGGAGTAACATGTTTATCGAAAGAAAGTAATTTTAAAGCTTCAATTTAGATATTTAATTATCTGAATTGCAACAAAACCACTTTTTTGATGTTGTAAAAAAACACAAAAACAAAAAATATAAAAATTATTATAATAATTATTTAACTAAATATTTGCAATTTCTTTGATACTGATTATATCATTTTCATTTTAAATTGTGTTTTCAAAACAATAAAGAAAATTACAAATTTTCCTTTTCCTTTTTTGATTTTTGACGTAGTTATATTTATAGGTGGGTTTTTATCAATTATTATGAAAAAATATATATTTCTTTATTTTTATGCAGTAATTAAATGTAAGATACACAATAAATAATATTGTAATATTTATTACATTCTAATAAGTATCATAAATTAATTTAGCTACGAAAAAAAAGTCTTTAATATTGTTTACTTTTAATTTAAAAACAAAAACATTATAGCACTACAAAATTGTTATGAGGTTACTAACTTAAAACAGCATTATATTCTTATTGAAAAAATATAAATATTACTATAATAACAACTATTACTTTCTACAATAAATTGTACACAATTCGATTCAATATGGATTGTTATATCATATAGGTAGGTTGTATGGAACTGTATAAATTATACAATAGCACGTATCTGTAGACCATATGTTGTAGAGACCATACATTGATTTTGTCTTCAGACCTAACCTACCTATATGGATAGAAGTATCACATTGATTGCGAAGTTTGTATCTAGTATTGTATATAAACATTATATAGTTAAAATCTCACTAGTGCAATAAACTACACTACGAAAATAAAAGAAAAAATCTGTCAACCGTTAAGTCTAGGAATAAAAGTATCATTAAGCGCGCTATCAAAATGAATAACAAATACTATCTATATATTATAAAATATTATCTAAATTAATAACAATAGTCTAGCTAAGGAACTCAAAGTCTCAACTCCTTATTGAAATAATATAGATACTATTAATATCAGTAAATTTGATGTTTCTCAGTCATCGTTTTAAAATCGTCTAGACAAACTAAAAAACCAATAATCCACCAAATGGAGAAATATTTCTTTACACCAAATTTCTATACACTCATTTAAAATCACTTATTTATGAAGAACATACTTAACCTAATAAACAACCATATGTAATGTAAGCAGAATATAACAATGAAAAATGCCCTTCTTTTATCATAATAAATACAAATTGCACATAAGTTAGGTACCACAGATATTTTATCCACATAACACGACGCCTTTAGTTTAATCAATAAAAAAATATATTTGTAGACAATTGACAACTTCTTCGGGATCACGAAATATCGGAAAAGAGGAATGAAAACTTCACAAACAGACTTAAAGTGAAAAAGACATATCAGCCGTCATAAATATCCTACAAATGTGAATTGTTGAATCTGAAGTCGATGATGAATTTAAAACCTAAATTCTCCAATAGATCATAATTAATAAACATAAATGAGCTTCAATTACTCTTAGTAGCTACTTATAAGACTTATAAAACCTAATTGGAAAAATGTAATAATATTTTTGACTAAAAATGTTATTATATATACTGAATAATTACTACTCAACCTCGACGTTGGTCTAATCATCCACCATAATGCAACATATTGCTTAAGATACAGACACATTCACAAATCATGCAAATTAAACTTATAACCAAGTAAAATGTGATGAAAATTACAAAATTGCCCAACGAACTGACAGCTCCGACTAAATGGATAAGCTGCAACGAAACGCACCCGACCAATTATTATAAAGGCTGTACATATTACGAAAATATATTAAACAAAAAACTAATCATAACCACAAAACCAACCCTAATAGTAAACATAACTGCACAACAAAAAACAAATAATAAACGAAAAAAACCCTTAACAAAATAATTATTGAAAAATATTAAAAAAGATTATTACATTAAATTTTTCAATATTCAACGTTTTAAATATTCAATAAATATTTACGTAATTTTATATTCATAATTGTTTGGTTCATTAAATTTACATTCAATAGTTTGTCTTTCGATCATTTTAAGAGCGTGGACAATTATAATTTGTATGTAATATGTATGCATATTATATGTATATATACTTGAAAATGACACAATACAAGGATCCGCTTTGTTCTCTGTAACCAAAATTTCGTTAAAATCAAAAATATCATTAATAAATATGATGTCATCCAACCAAACTTATTATTAAGTTAATTCTTAAACCAGAAATAACATTAAATAGATATGTCATATTAGTAAATTTAAATTAAATTATTATTATATTAGAGATCATACCTCAATAATAAAATAAAATAAAATTTTCAATGTTTCAATATAAATTTCTACAAAAATATCTTGATAAATTATCCCAGTGGTTCTTAAGATAGAAACTTACTTTAAATTAAAAAAAATTTTGAAACAAAGATTTTCACAAAAAATAAATGAATCTAGCATAAGTACAGATCAATAATAAGATCAAAAATAAGACTTATTTGAAGTGCATAAAAAAAATTAAAATTACAAGTTCTTAAAAATAATATAGGTTCCTGTTAACAGCACTCTAAACCTCTAGTTACATTCAAAATAAACAACCTTACAACAGCACGAGATTACCCTACCTATAAAATAGGTAACAAATCAATTACAAAATTACAGAATAAATAAAACCAAAGGAGCTCTCCACATGAAAACACCTACTAAATCTAAACTTAGATTTAAATTCCGCCAACTTAAGGTTATCATTTATTAAGATAAGTCTTAAAACTGACAAATAAAATATTTCTTGTACACAAAATGAATAATATTTTTATTACAACACTCTACAAACACAAATGTATATTGTTTATACTAGAGAAATGCAACTAAAGACCAGTACGGGTGGTATTATATTTTTATTAATTTTTGAACATCACTAGCTACACCACGAATTCAACGATGAATTAAACACAAATGTTGAATCATAAAGAGTTGTTATTTTTGAAGTGTACGGGTATCAGCTAGTATACTTATAAATCAAGTAAAACAAATATTGTAATAACTATCTTTTTTAGTAAAAAAAATATTAAAAGATTTATGACATACAGTATATAAAAATATTAATGTATCTTTTCAACTGACTGGTTCTCACTGAGATCAAATTGATGATAATAATTCACCACCAGCTATTTTATGCCAAGGTAAACGAAGCGAGACAATAATCGTCAAGCACTCAACATAAGACTCATGGCAAAATACAGGATTTTATTCCTCAATTCATATTATATTCTTTGAAACAAAATGCATTTTTATCTTCAGGGACCAAAAATATTAATAATTTATTTTAGTGTTTATTAAAAGAATAAGTAATTATTGAAGTAAATTAATTTAAAATTTAATGTTTTCATTTAAAAAGTGAATTATTAAAATAATTTAAATAGTATCATAAGTATGTATTAAAAAGTAAAATAATATAAGTTCCTATACTACAGGATACATTATATATTATACTATGTTTATTATTAGATAATATTTAAATTATATATAATAATCTTAGATACCTCTATACATTATACATTTTGTTAAGAACAAATAATTTTCTTTAAATATTTGATGATTTTTGGAGGTAAAACTTTTGTTAATTAAAAAAAAAGGTTTATGTTAACTTCATAAAAATGTATTAATATTAATTATAGTAAAATAATTTTTTCAGTCCCGTGGCACACTCCGATAGCGACAGTCGTGTATAGTAAAGTTTAGTGCGTTATCTACATCACGACGGTTTATCAGATTTTTCCACAAATAAAACCAACATGTACGGGTCAAGGTAAGGAATTAAATAACGTAATTATAATTTCATATACCTCCGTACAAAATGAGTCTCACTCATCGTACGCCCCCTCCTATCAAAGGAACCTCCGCTTCACCGAAGCACACATCCCCACCTACTAGAACAACTCCTAACAAACTACAGGTTAATATCTCAAAAATTCCACAATCAAATGGCAATCCGTCTCAAAATTCAAAAGCTACAACCAATTCAATCAAAAATAATATGATATCATCCAACCAACAGAAACAACAGCTCCAACCATCGCCCACCACCACCACCTTCAATCCAACAATTACATTCGCCGAAACATTAGGCAACAGCTCATATCCAAAAAAAGAACAAGCCATTGTATTCGATGCAGTAGATGAAGTGTCCCAAATAGAATACATTAAAAAGATTGGGGACATCGTTGAACCCAAAAATATAATCTCCGTCTCCAGAATTTCAAAAAAAAGATTTTGCATCTTCCTTAACTCCAAAGAATTAGTTAACGAGCTAATAATTAAACATAAGACAATCGAAATACAAAATAAATCTATTCTTATTCGCCACTTATATAACCCAGATAAGCGATTCATACTGGCAAATGTATATAATAATATCCCTAATAGTATCATATTAGAAGCATTACGTCACCATAATATTATCCCCTCTAGCCCTATCACCTGCCTCAGAGCCGGTATACAACTTGAGGGATATACCCACATACTTAGTTTTAGAAGACAACTATTTGTTAAAGCCGAAGATATACCCAAAATGCCTAGCGACATACTCATAAACTATGACGGAACAAATCACCGTATATTCATTTCCGACGATCAAGTAACGTGTTTCAGCTGCAAGATGACCGGCCATGTAGCCTCAAAATGCCCGTTTAGCATTGAATCACAGACCGACAACATTGAAGATTGTAGTGAACCTACTGACCTCATTAATTTTATAGATAACACAGACTCAAATACACCCAAGGAAAATACAAGAAATAATGACCTAATTAATAATGACAATTTAGAAATGGAAATAGACCAGACCACGACAACAACCGATAAAGGAGGTATTAAAAGAGCGGCATCAAACTCCACCACTTCCAACGTCACGCAGGAACCAATTAGTGTAATTAACTTAACCGGCACAAAAACCACCGATGAAAAAAAACAAACTATTACTGTACCTACTGCAACAAAAATCCAAAAAGATCAAATCATCAAAAAATCTAAAACAGTAATAAGATCAAATTCAACAGAAAAACTCATCGAAAATATAAACATTCATATTGAACCTGCCAGAAATTTATTTGATAATAATAAAGACATAGATATAGATTTCGATCAACTTAAGAACATAATAATAAATATACAAGGTAACTCAGACCCTATCGATATCTGTAAACAATACGGAACAGATACCAAAACTTTACTAAACACAATTGAGTTGGTCAGGCCGTTAATTAAATCGCAAGGTTTGAAAAATCGATTAACGCGCTTATCAAACAAACTATTTGAATCAATTAATCTAGAACACAATGTAGCAACTACCTTAAATACGGAAGGCCACTCATTACCCAATGATAACCCAACCGACCAGTAAAGCCATTAACTCTATCAAAATAACAATATCTCACACACATATATATACATATATATACCCAAATACACTCATAATCAACTTATACCCACATCCATACCAAACAAAATAATTATTAATTAGCATGCATAAAATTACATTAAATAAATCCAATACAGATCATAATAATATACTACAATGGAATATTAATGGATTCTACAAAAAAATTGACGATCTCAAAAGATTAATTCATAAATACTCTCCCTTGGTAATCTGCTTACAAGAAACAAATTTCCCCGAAACCCACATCGCAGAACTTAAAGGTTACCTCGGTTATTCAAAAAACCGTTCTGTCAGAGGTCGAGCCAGCGGAGGCGCATCAATCTACGCAAACTCATCCTTTCCTTCCGAAGAAATTAAAATCACCTCCGACTTCGAAGTTACAGCAATAACTGTTCACATAAAAGAAAAAATAACTATTTGTAACATATATCTTCCAAACCAACATGATTTTGAAATCGAAAATCTAGAAAATATAATTAATCAATTACCACGACCCTATATACTAACCGGTGATTTTAACAGTCATAACACTCTATGGGGAAGCACGCATATTGATAGTAGAGGAAAAAAAATAGAAAAAATGCTTGACCATAACTATATCACACTACTTAACGACGGAAGCCCTACGCACTTTAATACCGCCAATGGATCAGTATCGGCCATAGACCTATCCTTTTCATCTGCAAATATATCAACCAATCTGAATTGGACGGTGGAACAAGAATTATATAACAGTGACCACTGGCCTATTATCATTAATATCCATAACAGAGACTCTACCTTGATATATAAAACCAAAGAGAAATGGAACTTAAAAAAACCTAATTGGGAATTATTTTCAAATACAATTCATTCTGAACTTGAAAAATGCCTCCCAATGGATGATAATAACATAGACGAAATAGTTGATACCTTTACAGAAATAATACATAACACTGGAATGAATATAATAAAAAAAAATAAATACAGCGGAACCAAAAAGCCCGTACCATGGTGGTCGGAAGAATGTAAAAACATAATTAAAATCAAAAACAAAGCCTTAAATAAATTTAGAAAAAGCAGAAGCATAATCGACCTAATTGAACTTAAAAAACAAAGAGCTAAAGCTAAATACATTATAAAAAATTGTAAAACAAACTCGTGGAACTCTTTTACGTCATCAATTACCTGCCTTGAAAATCCTAATATAGTGTGGAACAAAGTAAAATCAATAAAAGGAGTTCAAAAATCAACGGATATCAAATTACTCAGAACTAATAATAATAAATCCATTATTACAGAACCGTTAGAAATAGCAAACGCACTAGGTGAATACTTTCAGGAAATAAGCGATGATAACAACTTTGATCCAAATTTCTTAAAGTACAAATCCGAATTCGAAAAACAAAATATAAACGTTAAGGAACTAACCACTGCTGAACATATTGATACACCAAACCTAAATTTGAAAATAACAAGAAAAGAACTCGACAACATTATTAATGAACATAAGAGCAACTGTTGTGGACCCGATGACATCCCCTTCATATTTATACAAAATCTACCCGAAATAGGAAAAATTACATTACTCAAAATATTTAATAAAATGTGGACACAACACAAGTTCCCAAAAAAATGGAAACAAGCTACCATTATCCCAATTCATAAACCTAACCAAAATAAATTCGCAGTACAAGGATACAGGCCTATATCGCTGCTATGCACAATGAGTAAAATATTCGAAAAAATAGTCAGCGTTCGACTTAATTGGTTTCTAGAAAAAAATAAATTTCTCGCAGAAGAACAATTTGGATTTCGAAAAAACAGATCGACCTACGACTGCCTTGTAAACATTGATACAGAAATATGTGAAACATTTGCATGCAAACAATACATGGGACTGGTAAGCTTCGATATACAAAAAGCGTACGATATGACATGGAGATACCGAATTATATCAATCTTACTAGACTGGGGCGTTAAAGGTAACATTTTATATTTCATACATAATTTCCTTATTGACCGAACATTCGAAGTTGCTGTTGATGGACATCATTCATCCTTATATAACCTGAATAACGGAATTGCCCAAGGCTCTTCCATAAGTGTAAAATTATTTCTAATTGCAATAAATGACTTATCTAAACTTATACCCACCCCTGGAAAAATTACAATATATGCGGATGACAGCAATATTTTCTTTCGACACAAATGTATTGACACTTTAGGAAAAGAATTACAGAAATACACCAACTCGTTACACGATTGGAGCAAAAATACAGGATTCAAATTTGCACCAGAAAAATCCCAGTTCATAATATTTTCACACAAAAAAATTAAAAAAAAACCAACTTTAAAAATGGACAACAAAATAATTCCCTACACAAGACACTTAAAAATATTAGGTCTTACCTTCGATGAAAAACTTACCTGGACCACACACATAAAAAAGCTAAAAGACAAAGCCAAAAAAAGACTAAACATTATCAAAGCACTTTCAGGTACGAAATGGGGAGCAGACTCTAAAACCCTAATAAACATTTACAATTCACTAATCAGATCAATTTTGGATTACGGATCCCCCTTATATATGACATCGAAAAACTCAGCACTGACAATGCTTGACGTTATCCATAATGCTGGCCTAAGAATGGCATCTGGTGCATTTAGAAGTAGTCCCATAAACAGCATACTCAACATTACAGGAGAACAACCACTTAATAATCGGAGAAATCAACTGATGTTGCAATACGCGGTAAGAATAGCAACCGACCCGAACAAACCAACGTATTCCACAGTATTCAATAACAGATTCGAAAATACCTTTAACAACAACAAAAAATTAATACAACCTATGTACAAAAGAATAAAAGAAAAAGAGGGAGAACTAAAACTAGAAATAAGTAATATATTGACTAGAGAAATACCAGTAAAACCTCCATGGACAACGACAAAGTACTCGTTTGACATGTCAATAGCGATTTACAACAAAAAAGAAACCACAAATCTTACATACAAAAATGCATTCTATGAATTAATAAACACTTTACCAGACCACATACATATATATACCGACGCCTCAAAAACAGACAAAGGGGTGGGTGTTGCTGCAGTTTTCCTACAAACCGAACTTTCTGAAAGGTTGTCGGATAATTGTAGCATTTATACAGCTGAGGCACTAGCTATATATAAAGCACTATCCTATATAATAAGTGCCAACCTGCATAATAATAAGTACATAATTTTTACAGACTCCATGAGCACTCTAGCTAGTCTTAGTAATATTAATAACAATAATGTTATAACTAATAAAATAATTAACTTGACTAATAAATTTAACGATAACTTAATCTTCGCATGGATTCCCGGGCACTGCGGAATACCTGGTAATGAAAGAGCCGACTTACTTGCCAAGGAAAAAGCCAATAATCTACATCAACTAACTGTGTGGAATATTAAATCCGACAAAGATACTAAAAAAATTATATACAACCAAATCAAAAATATCTGGCAAAAAGAATGGCTCAAAATGAATAGTAAATTAAATGAGATAAAAAGAACTATCGAAAAATGGAATAACCCTATGTCGCTCAAAAGAAGAGAGGAAGTCGTACTAAATCGCCTCAGAATAGGTCATACGCATTACACACATGGTCACCTCATGAAAAAGGAGCCACCAAAAATATGCCTTACATGCGGAATTACATCTACAATCAAACATATTATCACCGAATGCAGAGACACAAAAGAGGCAAGACAAAAATTCAACATACCGGAACACCTTCACGACGCACTGGGCCCTGACGAAAAATCCACCCAAAACATAATTTTATTTTTGAAAGATACTGAACTGTACAATTTAATTTAAGTCGTCATTTGATGTAAAAATAAGCCAATGGTCACGTTATCGAGGCTTTTCTCTTAATAAAAAAAAAAAAAAAAAAAAAAAAAAATAATTTTATACAAAACATCATTTCACTATTGAATTTTTCTAAAATGTGTATATTTTATTGGTATATTATTTATTTTTATAATTAGACGCATGTTTAGCTTCACTCAGATTGGTATGGTTTAATTATGCATTATATTTACTATACACGTACCTATAAGCAATAATAATATATTATAATCTCTTACATCAATGCCGAATGAATAGATGAACGTAGTCGTTTAGATGTGGTCGTTTGGACGTAAAAAAAAATCAAAATATTAACTGTTTACGAAAAGTACAAGCTGAGTGAGATGTATTTTACAGCCAACCTGAGGCAAGTTAGAGCATAACCCCCACCCCTCCCTCCAAAAAAAAAAAAATAACAATAATAAAATAAAATCCAATAAAAATAAACAAATAAATGAAGCTAAAGAAAATAAATAATTTTTTTTATATATATTATATAATATTTTTGAAAATCTATAATAAATATAATTAGTACAAACTACTAATTTTGACATTTTATTTTAGTTGTTATATCGTATTTAATTTTAATATTGATTTTAGGACATTTTTTTTTTATGTCCAATTGTCCATATCCAAATGGCTACGTCCATTTATCCTAGATTACATCAATGCATAGCAGTGTTTTTGCCTATATGAATGTTACTCCAATTTTAATAGTATCGTTTTTAAAAAAGGTTTTTTTTTTATTAAATTGAAGTGTTTCTGACATACAACTATAAAAGGTCATCGAACTTATTGTTATAATAAAGAATTTTTAACATCATTAAGTTGTTAAGCGTAAATTAATTACAATATATTATACAAAAGGTGATTGATGAGACAATTACTTTTAAAATGAATTGAATAAAGTGATGATTATTGAATATAACAAGAGTTTTAAAATTATTATTTTAATGACTTCATACATAATATACTAATATACATACCTACCTAAAGATATCTCTAAATATTCATAAGAACTTTACGGAATGATTTTAATGATATAATACTGAACATATATTGAATTGTAAAAATTGTTTTATCAAATTCCAAATTTTGTCAATGCATATTATGTACAAACAATATTCACTAACTAAATTTGATTTCATATACAAAAAAGCTATTGAGTTAAAAATATAAAGCACCTATTAGCTACTTATTTTGCAAAACTTAAGTCAATAGTAACACAATGCATAACGTAATAAGTAATATAATATATATATATATATATATATTTTTTTTTTTATTTACACAATAATATATAGCATGAATTATATACAATCTGTACAATTATGCACAATTAGCATATTTTATAATGGTTACATATATAATACATGAGAACATGAGTAAGAAGCCACCCACTAATGTAATTTGACTGGAAGTTGTATAAAACTAGCTATGTTTATATATACTGATTTTTTTTTTGATATTAGTTCCCTAGCAAGTCACGGCACCAGCTCCTTTTTAATCGACGCTTGGGGTTGCTAGGTAATGTTAGGGTGGATAGGTTTTTAATGAGTGGGTTTTGGTGTGTTTGCAGCCGGGCATGAAAGATTTTGTAGAAACGTATAGCTTCTTCTGTCACAGTTTTAATTGACAGGTCATTATGTATAGTGTAATTCGAAACAAAGGGTGGAGCATTAGTAATTTTCCGAAGAGCAATATTCTGAAATTGTTGAATTTTGTTAGTATTGGACGCTTTTACTGTACCCCATAGTTGAAGACCATATGCCAATAGAGGTTTGAGTAATGTTTTATACATTAGAACTTTTATTTTGAAACAGGAGTGTTTGTTATTTGTGAGTAGCGTTCGTAGTCTGCGAAGACGGGCGTTTAAGGAAAGTCTTTTTATACGGATATGGCTATTCCAAGTGAGGCGCTTATCCAAGTTAAGTCCAAGATATCTAACTGAGTCAGATATGGGAATAAATATAATATATAAAATCTAAATAATATCAAAACAATCTATCAGAATGCGATAAACATTTAAAAAAAATCCAAAAGTTCGTCAAAAATATTTAAAAAAAAATGCTATTATCAATTAAAACATTAAAATACCAAATTATATATATTTTATTAGATTAATAATAAATTGAGTATTTTTATATCAGTGATAATCCCATCTCTGAATATACTTATACCTAAATGAGTTCCTTAAATGTATATCATGACGTGGAACACAAGTACCAATCATACATAAAATATTAACAAAATGTATCTAATACGATTAGAAAAGAAATCAAAAGAATACAAGTGCCGGACCAATAATATTTTCACAAGATTTCTCGGGACCTTAAATCATCAAATCTAATTAATAAATGTCTCAATAAAATATCCTGAAATAAATAGTAGTGCACAAATTTAGTAATTAAAAAAAAAAATTATGAAAATTATGAAAATTATTGAAATTATTTAATTAATTTTTTTTTTGTGACATTAAATATTGAAGCATATATTATACTACTTTAAAGATGATAAGAACTACAGACACACAAAAACACCACACATATCAGTGTAAAACTAATGCATTTATCGTTCCACTAAATATGTAAAAAAAATATCTCATTACTAAATAATAGATATATTATTTTGTTTTACTCTGAACTCAAAAAACACACATTATGACCTCGAAAATGACTTTTTTTTCTAAATTATATTAAATTATACTAAAGAAATTAGATGAAATTAACAAAAAAACTTGGCTATAAAATTTTAAGTAGCATATACAGTAGTCGCTAATTTTTGTAATCATTGGTACTTCTGATTTAAGGATATTAATAATAATAATAATAATACATACATACATACGTACATACATATACTTTTATTGAACTATACATAATTAAAATAAATACCTTGAAAAGTTAGACTTTGCTAAAGTTTGGATGGTAAGTTGTTGTGACTTTTGACCAAGTACGTATAATAGTATGCAGAAAGTTAGAATCTCGTAAGAGAACTTAAAAGCAGGTGTTCAAAATAATATACCCACATTGCATTTTCAAATTAACATAATATTATGGATATTTTCTGTACTAAACATTTGAATTAAGTCAACACTTGACCAAATGACTATAATTAAAAGGAAAGTATCACATGATAATGCAAAATGTCAAAATGTAATATATAGGTATCATATTAAAGGTAATACAAAATACTTATAAGTAAATAAATAAGTTCATTATTTTTGGTTTAACACCTTCCTAAAGCCAGACAGATATATAAATCATAAAGTGTAAAATAATAAATGTTTTAAATGTTTTATATATAAGAAATATTACTATTTCAATAATAATACATTTAAACAGGATACAAAGTTAGAAATAGGCATTTACTCATCTTGGTGATAACGTTATGGCATATTTAAAAAATAAGCAATAACTAATAAATAAAAATGCTTCTAATGTAAAAACGTTTCTGTATAAAAAAAAATATATATATATATAGTTTTCTGTATTTTATCATTGTGTTTAGGTAATTTATTGGAGAAATTAAAAATGTACTACTTTAATTATAAGCTAAATATTTTATCTCTTATCCATTTGAGTTTCTATCCAAAATTGTGTTTACAGAAAAAAAAGTATAAATCATAATTTTAAAATCACAATTCACTTTTTGGTTATATACATTTCAGAATTTATAAATTAGTGATGAGTTAATAAGGTAGATGATTTAAGTGATTATGTCCAATATAATAATTACTATTTAAGTACATATAATTAAATAAAACATAATGTTAATTCCGTAACCGACCATTATTAGTTAGTTATACACTTATATATTAAAGTTTAAATTAACTTATACTAATGCTTAAGAAATATATATAATTGTAGGGATTATTAACATTCGTGGAACAAGTATAACTATCGCTGTTCTAAAATGTATAGATTTAGAACATCATAATGGTAATAATTAAATTATAATTGTTTAATGTTTCCGATTAACCTTGTAAACATTTTTTTTAAATATTATGCAATTAGAGTTGATAATTAATGCAAATTACAATAATCAAATGGAATCAAATGTATATAATTTTGTGGGCAGAGAAAGTAGGATAAAAAAATTAAATTTTTTCCTTCGAATATGATGATTTTGTTTGAAATATTTTTCAAGTATACAATACCCTTTAATTCAAACTTCTATCAAATAATACATTGGAAATTTAAACTCTTTAAATTCATGCTATATACATATTTTAATATAAGCTATTATACGATATTAAGGTTTAAGAGTTCAATTTCAGTTTATCTATAATGGACCTGGAATAAAATACGTTATTTTACATAGACACATTTTTTTTATGCGTATAATGGATATTAGCTCATTTATGAACCAAAATATAATTTCAATAACAAATAAACTATTTTATCTTTTGTTTCTTCAGTGGTTTCAAGTATACATATTTGTAAATAACATTATCCACATGTATAATATGGTACTATCATATTAGATATATTAATTTAATTAGACTTTTTAATACATTGTTTCCAAAATAATGGATAATAAATAACTATTTACATTGTTTTATTATTATAACATAGCATATGTATTTCTATAAAAAGTTATATTTTTGGAAAACATAAATTAATTTCCCAGGTGTGAAACATGCAACTGCGAACTCACCGTTAATCATATATTCCTAGAATGCCCCACTTACCATAACGCCAGATCAAAAGCAAACATAAACACCTCCTAACTCAAAGACGCACTCGGACCAGGACAAGAAAAAAACCTGGTAAACTTCATCAAGATGGCCGACCTCACAACCGACATATAAGACAAGAACCAAAAACAGCACATTACAACTATCAAATCTTCATTATATTTATAAATTAAACATGTAAACCATTGTAGACGAATAAACCTTTGTATTTGAAGCCTTTAATTAATAATAATAAAAAAAAAAAAAATAATTTCCCATTAGGAAAGTATAATATTGTATATTCAGTTTTTATAATAATATTTCAATATTATGATGTTAGTATTTAATTTAAATTTTATTCCCCAGACCCAGAGCAGGCACACAATTACTTTTTGTTAATTTATATTTGATTGTAATCCCACGTGCCTACCTATCTACAATCAGAATTCAGAATCTAGGAGAAATGTATCATTATTTAAGTTTAATATGTTGTAATGAACACAACACTACCGCCAACAGCAACAATCCACAACAGTACGATCATTTAACAATAAAATTTACCGATAGAGAGCGCGTACGGCGTACTGGCAATGCGTTTTGGAGAGTAGTCGACTAACTAATTCATTACCATATATTAATATGCGTTAACTGATTAAAACGATGAATAAAAGGTATTAGACTATATATTATCCATTTTAATGTCGCTTTCCGTACGGATAGAAATATAATATCGGTGAAAAAATAAGAGAAATTAGGTAGTACGCCCTTACACATCTATCGCAGACGCATTTCATCGAACATTATAAAAAATAGTAAAAGGCCCACCGTACCGACTCAGAAACCACTTTTCCGAAGCGCTTGGTCCGTATTGATACCTGGTTATTTGCAGGTCTCGGTCTCCAATCGGTCTATATTCTATAATACAACTGCTATTGGACGGCTAGAAGCAAACGGACGACTAGACACGTGTTGAAGTGCGTTATTCCACCACGCTACAATATTCGTATGATAATTTTGCAAAAAAATACAACTTTTGTGTTCATTTTCACATTTAAGATAATATTCTAAAAATAAGATGAACAACCCCAGATTTTGAAGATTGAAAAAAAATTTCAAAAAATCTTCATCGGGTCGTCACACTGAGTACGCATAACTAGTCACCTCAACTATTTCAGAAACACTCTGTATACGTGATTTTTCTCATTGCGACCGAACCGCATCGTCATCTTGATTAAATTATATCTATGTTATATTATTATTCGCTGTCATAGTCGCCGCCATCACACAATTTATATATATATATATATATATATATATATAGGGGTTTTTTAACGATTAAGGATCGACAACATGGAATTTAAAAAAAAAAAGAAAAAAGACGTGTTTCTTTATTTTGAACGACCAATATTATTTTATATAACAACTTTCAATTTTTTAAGCAAGCAGTTGTACCAACATCAAAATCAACATTTTTTTTCAAATGGTAACAAATATATTTTTTAATATATTCTTATAGAGATTTAAAAAAAAAAAAAAAGATATTAAAATCATACATTTTGGTTCACTGATTTTATTTATTTATTTATTTTATTTATTTATTTTATTTATTTATTTTATTTATTTTAATCATTTTATTTATTTTATTTATTTTATTTATTTCATTTATTTTATTTATTTTATTTTATTTTATATTTATTCACTATGGGTACCCTAAACTTTAATAAATTGATTTAAATGAATTCTATTTCTAGAGCTATAAATACATTTTTTTTAACTTTCTTTTAATGCAATATTCTACACCTTTTTATAAACTTAAATCGAAAATCTTATCTGATACAAAAAAATTGGGAAATACATTATCTAATGAACTAAATAAAAATATTTTTAAACATTTTTTTTGGTTTGTTAAAAAAAAAAACAATAATTAAAATGATTATAAAATTTAAATTAAATGTTCGAATTGCATACAATTTACTTCTTGACGGTAGTATAATCGGTCTTGGAATTCCTGACGAATATTTTGAAAATTGGCAGGTGTTAATTTATGGCATTCATCAAAAATTCTTGTTTTTAACATTTCGATGTTGTCGTAATAATAAAAATAAAGTTAGATACTAGAATCTTTAAATAATCATGATTTTAAATAAACCACTTGCAATTATTTACATAAATAGTTAATTTATCAATTATAGGTATCTGTATCATGAGTTAATTAAAGATTTCCAATGTTATTATAATAATAATCGAATACTATTATAATACTTTATCTGCCTAATTTAGTATCTAAATTTAGACTATTTTAAATAAACAAAATAACTATAGTTAGAAAAAATTTTAATTAATCTATTTATGAGGATCGTACAATAATAGTAAGCACGTATGTACTTACTTATTTTATAATTATATGTTAAAATATGGTCAACAGTTTTGTAGGCAATTATCACAGAAAAATATTTCTATTTCTATTTTGTTTTTGCGCGTGTATGATAAGATTTTTGACTTAAGTTTATAAAAAAGTGTAGAATTTTGTTAAAAGAAATTTAAAAAAAGTGTATTTATATCTTTAAAAATACAATTCGTTTAAATCAATTTATTAAAGCTTAGGGTGCCCGTAATAAATAAACCAGTGAACCAAAATGTGTGATTTTAACATCAATTTAAAAAAAAAATCTCTATTAGAATCTATTAAAAAATATATTTGTTACTATTTGAAAAAAGATGTTGATTTTGATGTTAGTGCAACTTTAGTTGCTTAAAAATTTTCAAATTGTTATAAAAACATTGGCCGTTTAAAATAAAGAAGCAAGTCTTTTTTCTTTTTTTTTAAATTCCATGTTATCGATCCACAATTGTTAAAAACCCTCGCGTACAACGACATAAGATACACCCTGTATTTTTATTTCCGTTGTTGGAATATCTCTCGTCGAATATGATGTCCATCCCGTATTTTAGTTTGCAAGTTGCAACAACACCGTTTAACATCACCATCGTACATTCGTACCATACATCATTATTATAAAATCATATACCTATACATAACTGTGAGTAATTAATATATATATGTTTGTGAATATACCTTGTGTCAAATATTAATTGAGATTTACTATTATCTAAATCCACCAAGTAATTTAAAGAAATTATTTTATGTAATCATATCTATCTTATATATTCTTATATAATATTATGTATAAGTATGTGTGTACAATTATTTAAATTATATTATGAATATTAATGTGAATAAATAAATAAATTTGTTAATGAAGAAAACTGAATTCTCAGACTTAAAAATTCATTACAATGTAATAAGCAACTTATGTACAAATTGCATGCGTAACTTGTAATATATATATATATATATATATATATACGTATAATATATTATTATACACTTAATGATTATTACCTTCTATTAAAATGTATTTATGGCTACTAATTACGAACTATTCGAATAAATCTAAATCAACTATTGGTTACGTATAATGTGGCAAACTGGCAACTGGAATCTCATAAATTATACTTCAGAGGTACCTATATTATAGTCCATATGACTTTCGGTACAATAAACCATATCAAAGATTATGGAAGAATGAACTCGATTGACTAAATTCGGATTAAAAATATAATCTATTTAAAAAATATTGCTGCTATAATTTTTAAATTTGGTCAAAGATCTAATAAAAATAAAACACAAATATCACTAGGGATCATTCGCGATGATTTCATAGTACAACAACCCCACTTCCCTTACCACGAGAAAAATTTGCATATGAATCAAATATACACACAAAACTCTCAAGTATAAAAAAATAAATAGTTTTTAGATCCTTAAGCAACAAATTTTCATCATTAAATATAAATAGTACATAATAAAATATTTTGCATTACTATACTCACTAGCATATTGTTTAAAAAGAATTTTAAACTGGCCACAGGTTTAGAAGGTGGTGATGTACAATTTGCTATTAGATTATCACCTGGATCATATTTGTCTTTATCCGTCACAATTACTGGTTTTGATTTAGGTAGTTCTGAAACAAAAAGCAAACATTTATAATCATATGAAATGTCACTATCGCAGAAAATATTTATACTATTTTTTTAGTTAAATGAGTAATATAAAATTTTTTTTAGTTTACAATAATTTCCAAACGAAATTCAAATGAAATAAAACCTTTAAAAAAAAGTAATAACGTAGGTATATGAAATAAAATTGTACCTTATAATTATATACATACATCATAATATGATATATAATTTTAAAAAATCCATAAAAACTACAAATAAGAATAAAAATATTTGTAAAAAATTACTAATAAAATAAGGGTGAGTTAGGTACCTGTACTGTGTATTAATACCAACTAATGATATTTAATTTTAACGGATAATGATTTTCGATACACTCGTACAAAGAATTTTGAAACCAATTTAAAGCATTTAAATCAGTATATATGTATTATATCAGTTACTTATATGTTATACATTGACCCTGTGTACATAAATATAGCCATATAGACATATAGTATACTATATAAGCCATGGAGTGTTCATAAGAATAGCACGCGTCTGAAAATAAATATATAATCTTAAAATCTTAAGATCTACGATTATTTTTTTTGTTCTATAGGTGGTATAAAAAAATGTATAATAATTGATATTAACTGTAATGATTATGGCTGTAAAAATGTCAAATAAATTTTCTCAAGTAATTCTTAAGTTTATACATTATTGTGTATTCTCGGAAACAAAATATACGTACTTACATACATGATTTAATGAAAAATCAGATCATGAAAATTGCATATGTTTTAATATTATTGTCTTTGGTATAAAATATACATCAAGTTTAAGATAAAATTATCAGAATAATATTTTTTTTTTAATTGTTATTGTTAGCTTAGCCAGAAGAATAATAAAGCTTTTAGTGAATCTGACTATAATATTAACTATGTATAATAAATGATTATAATATGCTATTATGAGGCAGAATATATTAAATTAAACATACAAACTTTAGAATTGCAAACTTAAGATTTATCATACTAAAATTATATAAATATAAAATGAATATATGCTTGTATAAATATTTTTTTTTTAGAACACATTATAATATCTAACCATGGATATGGTCTAAGTTAAGTTTTATATTTTTGTTATGTTTTATTTCAACTAATATAAATTTTCATTCACATGAGAACTTTATACTTTAATAGTTTAATTATTACTTATTAGGAATAACATTTGTTTTTAATGATTTTTGAGCAAAAATTAAATTTTATACTACAATATTTTTGTTTGAAATTTAATTTTCAATACACTTATAAATATATAAAAAAATAGTACATTGTGAAAAATAAAGCCTTGATAATGTACAGATAAATCAATCTGAATTAATATTTAGAACGTAAAAAAAGCTAAATCTGATAAAATATCATTTGTAGTTTATATAAAACCTTACTGGATTTAAATAAAAGTAAAATTAGATTTTTAATTTATAATAATATTCAACTTCTCGAAAACTTTTAATGACTTATTATTTTACTTTTAACTTAACTAATTTTATCAATAATTATGACCGTCCTATTTTTGTAAAAAAAATATTACATGAAAATGTTTAAGAAAAAAAAATATATAGTGAAACTATAGTTGATACGGTCCGTCATTTTCCGACGGCCCGAGATCATGAATAATTAAAAATCATTGCGTTTTTTTATAAACATATCCGTTTATTGGTTCAACTTTAACATTATGACAGTACAATTAAATGTGGAATAAGTTATTTCCGAACCGTGCAGTCGGCTTGGATAAGCAGACCGCAACAGACGGTGTCAGGCCTGTAGAGGCGTGACCAAAAAATATACAATTTCGGATCCTAACAATAATTATACAATGTCTAATGGGACGGAGTTGCACACACTCTGCCACGGTCTTGTATAATACGTGGAAAATGCTATGCGCTCGTAGTGAAGACCTGAGCAGGCTCACTGGGGTGGAACTGAACTTATGGTTCTGAAAAGAACCTTTTTTGTCAGTCGCGATGGTAGGTCAACTGTACGTACAACCGCGTGTGAATCGCTGGCAGGTTTACACAAAGCGAATTTTCATTTATGTGAATGATGTTGCCTGCGTTGGCCGCTGTCTTGTCCCTCGAGTGTCTTCTCTGTTGAATATGGAGCGTAGTTCGCAGCCTCGCAGGTACCAACACACAAGGTGTTCGTCGGTTATCGTCTCGTTAAACGAATGTCTTCGCTGCTTTGGTCCAGAGCATGATTTAAGATAATACTGGTTAGACGACGAAATGTGATAACGTGACCGTCAAACAGAATCTGTAATCTGAATTATGTGTCAGAATTGACTATGGGCGCTCCAAATGAGAAAATGATATACAAATATTAGCTGATCCTGCATGGCTGCATTCCCGCGCACTATGTAAGTTGCCGGTAAAAAAATTGTAAATGACCATTGATGATTGTTCAACTCCTTTTGGGTGCAACTCATTACTCAGCCTCCCTGCTAGACAATCCAACTACGTCAGATCGCAGTCTGCGGGGAGCGGACAATATGCAAAAGCATATTATCAAGTAGGCAATGTGCACTAATTTTATTTGATGCATGCTCGCACCTAATTTGCCTTATTTACTAATGGCAATCAAATAAAAAATACTTATTTCCACTTATTTTTTCTTCTATAATCAATAACAAATATTTCCACCGTAAAAATCCCTGATTGAGCACCTCCCCAGTTTAGACCTAGAAAAGTGACAAATACTTAACAACCAAATATATAAAAAGTCATTAAAACTGGAGAAGTTCAACAACTAATACCATTATACGACATTTTTATATATTAGATAATCTATGTACAATAAAATTGAATAAATTATAAATCAACTATAGAATATAGATTATAACTAAATATCAGTTTATTAACAAAAATATTTACAAGTATAACATAATATTTTAAAATTACAAATATTTAATTTGGGTTATTTCTATTAATTATGTTGGTAATTCAAGTTTTTACTAATTTAGATAATAAACCTATTTGTTCGACGTTTATTACCACACCATACACATGTATGATTAAACTACAATCTGTTAATAATATTTTTAATTATTAGTATTTAATTAATTAATCTAAATCAATTAAAACACACCTTCAGTTAAAATAATTTGTTTTTTAACAACCCTTGAAAAATCATCTCTACACAGACCCGATTGGTGAAACCCTATAAATGATTTATTTAGATCCTTAGATTCATGGTTAATATCCCTAAACCATTTTGGTGGCAAACTAATTATGTTTATGGATCTTGATAAATGTTCAAATAAATTTGTAGGTTCACTATGACTAGACGAGTTACTAGAATAGCTGTGATCACTTTGAATGTATTCAAGAGCCTTTTTAAAACGCATAAACAAAAATAATTATTAATAGTTTTGATTTGTTTAATAATAAGAGGTACCTTTCTTTTTCTTGGAATAGTACAAGTGTACAACTATCAAACATCATTGAGATAATTGAGTTATTACTATTAGAATCGAAAAATATTGATCGATCATTGCTTTATGTATATGCTATTGATTCACCTTTATTACCACACCTATCTATTTAATTAACAAGTTTCATTTACATTTACATATAATATGTTTTTGAGTAAATAACAAACTTAATATTGTACCATTTCTGAAGTTGATAAATCTGTCAATATATTTTGTTCTGTTGTAACACTAATTGTAGGAATAGCTCCTTCCTGAAGTTTTGGTCTTTTATGACATATCTTAAAACAATTAAAATTATACCGATATGTAGCTTTGTTAATTTTTTTAAAGTACAATTTTACACTACATAGTAAACATTTGGAAAACAATGATATTTTAGAGTACCTAAGTACCTATCTGCCTATTGAAGTAATATAGTAAGAATAATAATCAAATATACATACATACTGTATACTGGTTCTCTTGTTTGCTACCTGAAACCCATGTCTTTATAATATCCTCTTTTTTTTAAAATGTTTTTCACAAATTCTTGAATTTGGTTTCAATTTCATGTTTAGTGAATTTTCCCATACATCAAATACATTTTTAGGTACACTAAAAATACTAGAATTAAATTCATTGCAGGATGGAATACAACATTTCATTTTAATATAATATTTGAAATTATTGTGTTCGTGAATATAATATATATTTGTATAAAAACAATTGTACAAATCTTGTAATAAGAATAACTAGGTGTTTCAATACAAACGATTCATTCATTATAATATCATGGAATATGGATTATGGAACCTCTTTACATTTACATCATGATTAAATATATATTTTAAATTTTTAAATCATGATTTAAGATAATACTATACTATCTTAAACGACTTAAACCATGTTTAAAACTTATTTCAAAAGCCCGGGAAAAAATGATGATATCTAGTTCACGAAATGCTCACTGACAGCGCCATGCATTAGTTCTATAGCAGCTGCTGATATGGCGATTCAGTTTGCCAGTCGCAAAAAATCAATTATCTCTACTCGTCGTCTAACCAGTATTATCTTAAATCATGGTCCAGAGCGTAGTCCACAGGTAACAGCACGATATTCGTTGGTTGCCGCCTCGTCTCACGAGTCACGAGTATCTTCAATGCTTGGGTCCGGTGCGTACGTATCCAACACTGTGTTCGTCATTCATTGGTGTACGTCGACGATTATTTCGATGTTGACGATGGTAGTGTTGATTGAAGAATGTGTTTTGAATTGGCAAAGTGCCCGGTATATATACGGCTGCATCCGAATTGGTTCCCATACCTGAAAATTGACATCCGAATTGGTTCTCGACATTCCAGGCAACGCACATCCAAATTGGTTCCCGATACAGACTTACGAAAAAGCAAAATATAATATAATATAAATAAAATATTTAATATTTTAAATGAAAAAATTGATGAATTCTTCGATTATATTTTATAAATTATATTGAAAAAGATAGCTCACTTCCACCAACAATGTGGGCTGAATATACCAGTAGTATAGAACGAACTACTAATTATTGCTGTGAATCATTTCACAAAAAATTCAACAGTTACTTTTATTACGCACATCCGAACATATTTCAATTTATCGATGTACTAAAAGAAGTTTAAATTGAAACTTATATAAAATTGCGAAATTCGAACGAACTACAAAACCTGAAGTCTAAAAAATAAGGAAATATTTATAAAAACAGAAATGGACAAATATAAAGTAACGAAATCAGTAGATTTGAATTTTTTTTAAATGTTTGTTATAAGTTTTTACCTCAATAATAGAAAATAATAACTATAAAACAAATGAACGAATTAAAAAAAAAAAAACGATATACCACTTATTTTATATTTTTAGATTAAGATTTTAATTTTTTTTTAATGTTTGTTGTATATTATGTATTAAGCCAAAATTTTAACAACTCGGAAACCAATTCGGATATAGCCATTGTAACAACCCGGGAACCTATTCGGATATACCCTTTGAAAGAACCCGGGAACCAATTTGGACGTATCGGAACCAATTTGGACATTCCGATATATACTATGATCCGTACCGACTAGTGCATGCCTGTGCTTACTGTCGGTATGGGTTTTGTTATTATGGGGTCACTTTTGGACTGTGGTATGTGTGAGGTGTTGTTGTCTTCGTCATTATCTCCCCTATCCATTTCTGTACTTCTGGGGATGTGCGATGAATCTAAAGGTTTTTAATTCACAGCTAAATCCCTCCGATGGTATTGTTTTTTAAATGCTGTATTGTGATTGGTGGTCCTGACAAGGACCGTTTTATGTGGTGAAGACTACACCGTTACATAGTAACTGATTGAAACCAAAAAAATATTCAAATAAAGTTTTGAAAATATATTTTATAAATCTTAACAGATATATTATAATATTGAATATATTTTTTTACGTACTACTCGTACTTACTTTGATTTTCTTGGCATATCTGTACAAACTTTTTGTGATATTGAAAATTCAGACATCTTATATATATATAATATGTCAAATAAAAAAGTTTGTTCATAATAGGTTATAACTAAAGCGAGATAGTCAATTTTCAAAAGTTTAAAACAGTTATATTCTTACTTTTGGTCTTTAGATAATAATTCACTTAAAAAATGAGTGAATTAATAATAATTAGTAACTATCAATCCCGACGTTCTGTAAACATCCATTTATGAACATTGTACATAGCCCTAGCTACACAGGCTTAGAATGCATAAAAAAAAAATTTTAATATTTTATATTTTACCCTTAATTGAAGATAATTTATCTATTTTTAAATTAAATCTTCATTGATTATTGTAGCTTAGAAAATGGCCACAATACTTCATTAGCAAAATTTTAGGCACATTATGTGCACTTTAATAAGATATATCTGAATAATTGAAAATAAAATAAACAAATACATTTAAAAATAAGGGAAGAACAATATAATATATTAGTTGATTTGTTTTCTTAACTGTATTCAGTAGGATTTTCAAAATAAATGTATATTCTTGAAATTATACGCTTAAAAGTATTTTCGGCTAATGAGTAAAGTATATCTACTCTACTTATTTGTAGTTATTGAAATTTCATTATAGATAAACTAAAATTAAAAACTTCTTACATAGATCAAAAAGTATAAATATATTTAAAAAAATGTTTAGATTATATATTTTTAACCATACATGGTTTAAAATTCACGTGAGTTTTTTACGCAAGTAAGAAGTACCTACTAATAAAGAAAATTTATTTTTCTCAAATAGGGGATTATAAAGGTAATTTTATGATTTGTTGATATTTAATACACACAACCTATCATAAAAAGTTTCAATTTTGGTAAATTAATCAACATTGTTTTGCTATTTACATAAGTGGTTATAGGTAAATAACTTATTAAACGTTCTGGTTTTATGTTTTTATACAAAATACCTAATAAGATTATTGATTTCTTTAAACATTTATTGGAATATTTACAAAAAGCATAATTGCGTTATCTATTACTTAAAGATCAGATGATATAAAAAAAGAAGGTACCCAGCAGTAACACTCAGAGATTCTTTATAATTAAATAAAATTAATTTAAATATTATATACAAAAAATAATTTAATCAAGATAATATAAATATTTCAGTATCATAAATTGACTATTAATTAGTCTTCAGTGTTGGCATCAACAGTATCAAGTATGTTGTACAATAAAAAATCTTTTGAAATTGTTTCTTAAAATTATAACTCGTCATAAAATATAAAAGTGAGGTTTTAAAGGTTGAAATTTAACTCAAAAAACCATATGCTAGATAAAATTCTACAGTAAATTAAATCGACAGCGATAAATTAATAAAGCATAAGTAGGTATAATAGTAATAATGTTTTCTTATTAAATAAATAAAACGGCTAGGTTAAAAATATTTGTTAATTTTGTCCTATTCGTTGTGAACACATTAAATTGAAAAAACTGAAGAAGATTAATTAAAGAAGTTTGGATTGAAAACGCGATGTATACTATTTTATGGTCTATATTTTAACACATTTTAAAATTTGTTTGAAATGTGACTACTAAGCGCTCTATGACTAGCTCTTAACACACTAGACAATTCGTAGTCATATCACGATAATTCTCATGATGTTATATTATTATATTATTTTAAAATTACTCAATTAACATCCATTGTTGTCAGTTTTTGTTATTCCTTCTAACCCATAACAGTTATCGTTAATAAAATAAAGTTAATATTTTAATATGTATATAAATGCATGGGTTTATTTAAAATGTATTGTTATTATGATTAAATTTAATACAAATGTTATTAATTTGTAAACAGTATAAGAAAAATTCAAAATGTAAAATAACAGTTAAATAATGAATAATATCTATAATGTACTTATACTTTATTTTCTCAAATATTTAAAATTATTGCATTCATTCATCGTACGTTTATTTATTTATTTTTTTAATAATAAGAACTTTTTGCCAAAGTTGCATAGTTATGGAGGGGTGGTTAAAAAAATAGATTTACGCGTTAAACAGTTTTACAGTTCTCCCCTCCAATCTTTGTTAAAGCCATGATGCTGGAGTAAAATTTATGTACTGACATAAATCGTTAACAGTGAGATTCAATGTGTCGCCAAAAATCCCGGCTATTTGTTATTGAGTGAGAAAAATAATTTAATTAAAAAATTTATTAATTAATTTATAGATTTACAACTTCTAAAGTTGCCACATTTTAATAATTATACCAACAGTACAAAATGATTGTGTTATTTATGGAAATTCAACTAAACCTAACCGCTTATACCTTATTTATAGTTTAAATTATATATAATTTTTTTTTTTCAATCGTTTTAATAGTTATAATTTCATTTTTATTTTCAGTAAAAATATACTAAAATATAATTAAATAATTTTATTTTGGATACGGTGTTAAAATAATTAAATATTAGCTAGGTTTAGAGTTAATAATTTTTCATAAAATTTCATATACTTTTTTTCATTCATTAGGGCTAGGGGTTAATTATTCGTATCTACTGTAGATTTAGAAATAAATAATATAACTATTGAAATATCATCTGAAATAAATAAATACATTTTTATTAGATATATTTAATTAGATACATCATGAACTTTAGTCAAAGTGTCATGAGAGAGTATATTAGACTTTTTGTATAAAACGTGACTTAATTATTAGAATATAAACGTAAAAGTAACCATTGAAACTTGAAAGATAAATCAATAGTTTAGATGTGCTTGTTGTCTGTTGATACCTTTGACTATATTTGGACAGAAATATCACCTTAACACTATAACATTTCGGTTTCAATCTTTCATGTTGTCTGTGAGACAATTTTCTGTATAATCAGCAAATCCAAAACATTGAACATCAGACGCACGCTCTGCACTTTAAATCGTGAATCGAGAATCTAGATGCTCACTTATCTATTATTCATTTTAATAGGATATGGAATTGTCTAACACTGAAAATAGAATATATTGATATCAACAAATTGTATATAACCATAATATGTAGTTATTAAAACTGTTGAAAATGTATACAAATAAAATATATTTTTTTTTTCATTGGTTTTGAAATTAACTAATAATTTTTGTTTCGACAACAAAGGCCATTAGAATTACATTTAATATCATAAAATATTTTTATTTATATCCTTTTAATACCAATTTTAATAGAATAAATCAAACAAAAAGTAAAAAATATAATTCAAAATAATACAAGAAATTCACTTAAAATTAAAAAACATAAATTTGTTTCAAAAAAATAAACAATAACTATGTCTTAGTTAACTGATAAATATTGTTTTCTGATGATTTAGAATATGTCTCTTTTTTACATTAATAATCGATGTATACGAAAATAATGTACACATTTTCAAATAAATACAAAAACTTTAATACTAATTTTAAAACATACGCCATATCAAGTTCTGTTTGTGATATTCAGTCAAGATTTTTTTTACTTGGTCAAATAATACAGTTTTTTTCCCTGGACCAATCCGATAACCTTTAGCCCCACAATAATAATAGCTAAATATATTAAAACTTACGCAACTTCATAAAAAAGTAAAAATAAAGCTACAATATTATTATTGTAGGTAAGTTATTTAATTTCAGATCAACGTCTTAAATTCACAAGAAAAGAAAATAGTCATCCTATGAAATGTTATATTCAAAAACTTAACTTTAAATTATTAATGTATATGATAAAATTATGAAATACACTCTACGTTTAAATGTCAACAAATCTTAAAGATCATTGTAATGACTAATGGGTATATTAAATTATTTGAATTCAACCATAAATCATCACACATGAAAAGTGATTCTGAGTGTAGATCTTATGCTCTCTCTCATTGTTAATGAAATTTAATAATTTTTTTTTTTTTATATGAAATATACAATCTGTACCCTGAGGCACAATAAGAATATTGGCTAATTTACAATGACACGAATGAGTTGTTGGAAGAAGCAACCCAGTAGTGACACGTGACACTTCCTATTGACTAAATTTAATAATTAAAAAATTAATTGAAAATAACTCATGAATACCTATACCTAAATATAATCATTTTCCTGTTAATTTGCTATTATGATTAAAGGTAGAAAACCTTGCTGGTAATCTTCTAATAAATTCCTTATGTTAGTAATTAAAAAAAAACTTCTATGAATTTCTAACTAAAATAGCACATTGTGTAGAATGGACGAGAAGTAAGTTATTTTAGTCGCAGGCGAGGTCCACAATTCGCGCTAGACTAAAATTTTATTATCCTCCCGCACGAACCATACATTTTTTATTTTTGAATTAAAAAATTGTATTAAAAGGTCCCTTTCAAAAAAATTTTGATACCGGTTACCGGTTTTAAACTGATCCAGTGGTTAGTGATAATCTATTACCAGTACAATATTCAATATTATAAGTTACTTATTAAGTGATTATCACTTGTATAACGGTTTTCTAAAAAGAATGAATTACAACTTACGTATTATCATTTAGAAATAGTTTTAAGAAGTTATTATTATTTAAGTAGGCAAATTGTATTAAAAATAGTATAGCTTATGAAGTTATGACCATTAGTAACAGTAATCGGGACTAGAAGATTTAAGGTTACCAAAATTCCGGAAAAATTTCAATTTTTGTTAAGACCAGATAATTGGTTTCAAGCCCTGATTTTTGGTCATGCTTCTAAGTTCATTGATCATATTAAAGGTAATCTATGCAACAACTAGATAATTCTACGAAAAAAATAAAAAAAATAATAAAATATAAATATTTTGGTGAAAGATTTCGATTACTGGGTTTATGTACAAATTCCTATTTTTCCTTTTTTTTTTAGAATTGTAATTTTCAACATTGATCTTCTAAATTCTGCAACTTGACTAATATTTTTCTATTTTTTGATGTCGAAAATCAGAGAATTGTTATTATATTGATGACAGAAAAAAACACACGTCATAGTAAATACAATACATTCATCGCTAATATCATAAAAACTTTAAAAAACAAAATATCTATAAGTATAGCTTAAAATAAAAAAATTTTAAATTTTAAAATTTGAATAAAGCTATTTTGTGAAACTGAAGTATTTATGGTAATTTATTTTTGAGTTGTACTAAAAAAAAAAATCGATTTCGATCAAAATTGGTATTGCATGAAAAAAAACCATCTTCTATTAATTTTTTCTGTTATTGTTGATTATTTAGAAATATATTAATTAGTATTAATTTTGAGCTGTTAAGAGCACCTAATAGATTCAATAATTTACCAGAAACCATCTTCAATGTTGAAAGTCAACATATTTTTTATATTAATTATCGTGTGTAAAAACAATTACAAATTCTATAACTTATTCATCGCTCCCCTAAGAAACTAAAATGACGGAAAAACAGGGACCACATACCTTTTTGACGTAATAAATTTGGTTGTATTTAAAAAACTTGTAACCTTATTAAAAGTAATATTAAAATCTTAAAATAAAAATTAAGTAAAATTTAAACCTTTGTTGCTTCATTTGTATATATACTATATTACAAATATAATTACGTTACTTAAGTTGAATTTGAAATGTTTATGATGGTTTATGTCCTAAAGGAATAACATAGTTGGAAAAATATCAACCCTTTGGGAAATTATAAGAGTTTAAGCAATGTATTCATTTATTTCTAAGGTAACTCTTTAAAAGGTAGCATTAGTTGTTTATTACCGTCAGGCTAGTAAAATTGAATAATATCTTTAAATTTGTATTTTCAATATTCACCGTGCAAACATTTCAAAATAATGGTAAATAGTTCTTAATTTTCAATTAAAAAGTTTGATATATATTTTAAATAGAAAATAGCTAACATAATATTATAATTTGTGCGTATAGTTTAAAAAAAAAATAATTAGCCCCTAATTATTCAAGACGGACTTTTAATTGAAGATAAACATTGCATTATTTTAATTTATTTGTTATTGAAATACTCTATTCGCCCGTATGTTTGATGCAGACGAAAAATTAGTGTGTGCTTGCTAGTATAATATATTGCCCATCTCCGTTTCAGATAAACTTATATTTAGGAAATTTGTTATTAACAAATTATTTTTGTTATTTTATGTTAATATATAATAAGCAAATATTATGTAAATATTTTATTTTTAAACATTGGATGTATATAGAAAATAACTATACTGTTAAAAAGTGTTCATTGTTCAAGTTCAATTTTTACTTACCCACAACTACGATTTGTTTTGAGACGAGCTCAGTTTTTAATGAAGGTCCGTCAGTTGTTACTTCACAGCTCAACTTTCCAGACAGATTGAAATCGACATCCCTCAGAAATACTTGTGTGGCATTTGATTCAGATAACTGAAATAATATAAATTTTGTTTTTCACAATCGTATACATTCAGTATGAGTATACTATAACTATTGTATATTTATATAAACTATCACTCTCTATGTATTTTAACAATTTATGTAAGATACAGGAAATGTAGTCAGTTATTATTCTATTTGGAAGTTAATCTGTATAAAAACATTTGTATTGTAAAAAACATTAATCCCGATTTGTTTATATTTATATATTTTTTTTTACTATTATAAAGTGTTTCTGACATACAATGCCATCAAACTTAACTATTTATTTTAATGTGTATGCATGCAAGCTTTAGATTTAAATTTTGGAAAAATCGAGATTCATAGAAAATACATACTATTTTAGAAATAATAAATGTCATTATTATTTCAAATACCTACCAGTGTTTGTGTATTATTTTAATTATTAAAATATTAAATTAATTAACTGAAAATACATTGAAATTTAAAAATGTTTTACTGCAATGTGGTTAATAATTAAATTTACGTAAATAAGTACCAACTTACTTAGAAATTCAGTACGTAAGTACTATCGATTATCAAGTTATAAATATATAAATATATAAATTTTTTAAAATATAAATTACTAACTTCTACCAAACGTCAATACACTTATTACACTATTATGACGTCATATAGAAATTACACAGAGTTATTGCATTTAATTTGGTGTTTTTAAGACAAAAATGATTTATCCTTGTGATAAACATACTGACAGCTATCACTAAAACATGGTAGGCATTGAAAATCAGTCGCAAATAGTCTATGACAAGTTTATAACAACTTTTCTTGTCTTTGAAGTAAACTTAACCAACACAATTCTTCCCAAAACGAAGATTTATGAACTCAGACAACTTTTACCAATGACATTGCTTTCTCTTCATTTTGGACCCAGAAGAAAATAAATTGTTCAAAGCTTATAAATCAAGATACGACCACGAACTTACAAATTATTATTTGAGCTCTTATACACGTTAATCAATTATATCCAGTTTTCATAAAATTTTTAAAAAAGTCGCATTCAATATAAACACATATTACATTTCAAAAATGCGGATATAAAATCGTATATTTTGTTATTACTTAACAAACTAAACATTGTAAGATCTGTTATTTAATAGTTTAATATCATAACAACTAAATACATATATCTTACTTTAGATTATGATAAAATAATGTTTTGTTGTAGACATCAGGAATATTTTAAATATGTTGTAGAGATTATAGGTTTAGGTAATAGCTATATTTATTACCTACTTATGTATATTTCATTATATCATTCAATTTAATAATCACAGTAGCAAATAAGTTAATTTTAATTTTTAATTACCCAAAAACAAAGTTATTGAAACTTATACAATATTTATTTGAGAAATAAAATAATCAGTTGTTATATTAACATCTTACAAATAAATAATTAAGCTATTGTATTCACTTTTAATGATATATGTGTTTATGACACTAAATATATTTGAAAATACATAATTTATTTATTATTTTTGATAATATGATATAATAAATATTATAGGATTTTTTATGATTTTTATGATTTTTATGATTTTTTTTGCATAGATATCGAAAACAGTGGCCATTAGTTTTTATATCAATTGACATTTTTTACTAATGAGTAAAGTTTCTTAAATTATGTTATTTAATTTAAATTGTACAATTTATATTTTATAATTATATAATTACTTACATATATAATATTGAAAAATATTTTCTTTAATTTGGTTTGTTTAAAATACTATTAGTCTCATTAAAATCATTAAACAAAACTACCAAATCAGTGCAAACAATATATTGTATACTAAACAATGTACAATGAGTTTTTCTAGTGTGAAAATCATTATAATCATATTATAAGATAAACATTTAAATAATAAATGTTATTCAGTTCGGTTCCGATTGTCGTTAGTTTATTAACAGTATGCTCGCATACACTTAATCATATCCTCTTTTATGGCTTCGACCATATTCATATAAATCAAGTTATTATGTCATCGCGACCTAATGTGGTTTCTTCCAAAATTATGAACAAAAGAAATCTTCTCTATCGCCAAAGGTTGAAGAAAAGAAAACGAAGTTATTCACGA